>NC_085140.1:20942034-21167034 GCF_024139115.2 Armigeres subalbatus
GAGGATTCACATCCAAGATTACATACCAGCAGCACACATGTTCCACGTAGGTGACTGCAACTCACATGTAACCAGACTTGGTTACAATCAAGTTGCTGCAACCAGTTTTGCCTGACTTGTGCTGCTCGGGCAGTAACTTCTTAAGAAGGGATAGACCTTACGTATGACAGGAGTTGATTTCACAAATTTTGACCATGATGTTTTCAATCGGAATTTCTGTTCGCGATTCTACTCCATCAAAGAAATTCAGCCTTTGTTCGACTATTTTAGAAAAATAAAATTAATAGGAAAACACTCTATTCTAATATCTTTATAACTTAACAATAAGGAAGATCAAGGGCATACAATACTATCGGAAGATTTGATCATGTTCGGTATTTCCAAAGAGACACTCTAGAACAAATCTTTGAACGCTGCTCTGTTCGGACGCTTATAGTCGATGACAATTATGTGTTTGTAAAAAGTACTTTATTTTCGGGGATTTGTTACATTCGGGAAATGTTACATTCGGGGAATTGTTACATTCGGGGAAATTGCATTCGGGGAATTGTTACATTCGGAAATTGCATTCAGGAAAATTGCATTCAGGGAATTGGTTTTCGGGGAATTGTCGTAACAATCTACAATGGAAAATATGAAAATGTCTCTAACAAGGTTGGACATTCCACGCACCTGCGCCATTTGTCATGTCATGAGCTTGCATTCCAGTGCAAATAAATGGAATTATGCACAGGAATTCACCGTTGCAACCAACGTAACGGAGACTCAGATACCTACAGCGTTTACGTATGCAACAGGAATCGCTATGTCGCATATAGAACAAAGCTGCAAGATTTGATAAACTCGAATTCTCTGCTTTTCGCTTACGATTTCTACAAGAGCACGCTTGGTCATTCTTCACCCAAACTACTAATAAAAAAATCTATATTTAAATAAATTTTATGAGTGGTCCCGATTGAGCAATTTTTTTTTTGTGTAGATCCATATCGATTATATTAGGGTGGTACTATTGCAAAAAAATTATAATGGCGACACATATACTATATAAAGATATTTTTGCAGTGTAAAGATAATCAATTTAAAAACATAGTTTTTTTTTGTTTTAGACGGTTCGAAATGCCGTACCGTTTTGAATGTTATTGAATGAGAGCCAGTGTTGAAATCTTAGCATGAGCATTACAAACCGGTTGATGAGTCCTTTATTATCCATGCACTCTTGAATCATTATGCAATTTCAATATGGATGCACTCAAGTTCGAAACACTCAATCACATAAAACGGTACAGTAACATTGCACAAAGGTACATCTAAGCTGTGTAATAATTAATTTACTACGACTGAAAGATCCTAGCTGGATCCAACAAAAATTTAGGAATTCCTCTGGAAATTTCCAATAATTTTGGAGAAATACTCAGATTTTTACTGTCAAGGCAGTACGTAGAAGTTCTAATGATTCCTCTTCTTCAACATGACCTATTCATCTTCGGTTTTTCTTAAACCAACCAGAACATTATCAGGAACCATTTTCATCAGCAAAGATAGGTCCTGAGCAAAGCCTTAAGATTTGGCATCTCACAAATGCTCCATAAAAAAAACAAATTACTCCAACTTACTTTCATCCCCACCCGCACCACGCTCAGTCGATAATATTTTAAATGGCGTTGTATGGCCTAGAGGTATGCGGAAGATGCGGTTGATAGGTTTTTACCCCTCATTGTCTATAATGGACCTTTCCTTATGCTACCATTCTTCTACATCAAGAACAATTAATTGTTGTTTATTACTTGTTTTGCACATGTCTGAATATTCTTTTTTGCTTTGTTCTTTGCGGAAACATCTTTGTTCCTCCCAATTTCACAATTTGTCAAAACTAACTACATTAATTATAAAATAACGTGCTTTACCCATGCACAGGAATTTAAAAATCGCACAACCACCACGCAGTGAATCAGCAGAATCGACCCACATCGAAGGTAAACGCATTAAATATTAAAATGCCAGCTATCGTGAGACCGCGAAAGTAATCAAGAAATATGTATGATAATGTTACAAATGTTCCAGCGACACGAAAAACACGAGAAAGGTGAACTTTTATGAGTGCATGCCATATGTTGAAGTGGGAGAAATAAACAGCATTTAGTACAAACTCGCACCCAACTCGATGCATAATACCATTGTCATGTTATTTTCATTTTCCTTCAAACAGAATTAGATATTTAACAACTTTTAGTGACATTTGAAACATTTCAGTCACGCGGGTATTTTTACCAAAAAAGTTAGTCCGAGATAGTCATCTCAACCGTACCGAAAGTTCGTAATGATATTTCATTCCGCCCAGAAAATGCTAAAGGTTACATTTCTGCAGCACTTCTGAGAAGAAGCGCATTATTCTCTGCTACTACCACGGTTCTACCTATAGATATTTCTGCACCGTAGCGAAGTATAACAATGCTTTGCTGCGAGGTGTTTGCGCAGTAATCACTTCCCGTTTGGTTTTGTGCGGGTTTGGGTGGAAGGAAAAAAAGGAACCCACTGCCATCATCACTGCGGAAAACTTCATGGAAAATCACTTTACTCTTTAGGAAAAACATCGTATCCCCGGGGGGCGAACCACAATTTGGGTATTTGATGGAAATTGAGAAGAAACATTTAATATTTTCGCGAAGCAAAATGTCACCAAATTTCCAGTCAACAAGGTACAGTGCGTTTCCATTATTTATTCCGACACATGAGGGAATGGAAGCACCTCGGGAAATTTGCCTACGGGGTTTTATCATATGTTTTCCAAGGCGCAGAATTCAGGCACAAAAAAAATCTTGCGTTGATGGAAATCAATAGGGACTAAAATCCGTCGGAAGATTTCCCCAAGGTCAAAAACGTTGGCATTGTTCACAATTCAAAGCAAGAACTCCGGTTATTTTGCATTTTTGCCATCATGTGTTTTCCGATAACATACACAGTATTTTCTGCATGCGGGATGAAATCTTTATTGGTCGTCTTATCTGTCTTGATTAAAAGGTTTACCAAGGTGCCAAGGTGCTTTTTCGTCAGAACTCAACTAACAAGTCGAGTCAACTACGAAACACTGACGACGGCCTCACAGTTGAGGTCGAAATACGTATCTGCAAAGATAACAAAACGTAGTGGAATTAAATGGAAAGTACTAAACTCGTCTTTAACGGTTGAATACATTCCACTAAAAAGAGCTTAAAATATTTATATACTTCCGGCACAGTTTTTGAAAGGTCCCAATCAGTAGAACGTATTTCAACTTACCGAATCTACGATGGCAGCTGGAGGACGAGATAAATGGCTACGTTCCGTCAAATATTTGTTCAGATCAAGAACATTCTCTCATCGACACCATGTTTGCTACTGGCCTTCGGCAAATCAATCCACTCATGCACATCGATAATCACCATACACCGTTTGTTTTACTTCTCGACGATAGTGACAGTAACCTGGTCGCTTCTGATTGTCACGACAATTATTTAAATTATGACTTCAGCGTATGTGATTTCCATCAGTTAAACGAAGCTTTCACTAATACTGATTGGGACTCTCTATTGCGTTTCGGAACAATTGACGTAGCTGTATCAGCATTTTACGACAAACTGAATTCGATTTGCAACGATTTCGAGCCCCGAAAAAAAAAATGGCTCAAACTCCAACAAGCCTTGATGGACGCCGGAGCTGCGACATCTTCGTAGTGTGCTTCGAAAATCTCGACAAAAAGTGAGGGGAGACAGAGAAACTCTAAGTGAAATGGAGGCAAAGTACGAGTCGGTTCTCTTTTCTACATACCAAGCAGAGATGTCCATCTCCTCAGTGTGGTGAAAAGAAATTTTAATACACTCGCACGCACCGTTGCATTTGAACGGGAGCACGCCTCTTACGTTTGAATTCACCACAGCTTTGGAGAAGTGTGTGATAAAAGAAGATCGAACAAAATGAACCGAGCGCACAATCAACAGCAGAACAGTGCAGTGTGGAAAAAGGGCCCTAAAACGCACTGCAGTGAGCGCTGATAAATACGCAGCCGCGCGCACGGCCGTGTATACGCGCCGGTGGCATTTCTGTGTGAATATTACTGCTGAGCTAATAGAGTTAACCGAGCAGTTCGTAGCGAAATTTTTTAGGAAATAATATTGAATGTTCTCTTTTGTTGTAAGTCTTTTGTTTTTCAGCTTAATCCATTTGCATGTAAAGCATTATGATTGCCCGGTCATACGAAAAATCTAATTTTACTGAAAATTTACAAATTCTATAACTGCCGTATAATGCAACGTACACACCAGTCAAGCAGTTTGACGAACATTGACTCCGCCCCCAAGAAAACGCTTCGGTTGCTGCTTTGTTTGAACGTGTGTGAAGCTGTTCGAACAACCATTTGACAGTTGGCGGCTCGGTTGGAAAAAATTAAAACGGTTTGATTTTGGTTTGAGTTGTCGGGGGTGGAGTCAAGGTTCGCCGAACATGTTTGAGCATTTGTAGTGAAGTTGCACAAACCCCCATATATTTTTTGATGGTTGGTGCTCAAGTTGGCGCTTCGGTCGTTCGTGTGTGATATAGTTGGTCGAATGAATTGATTGTTCGTGCCGTTGTTGGTAAAACTTGATGGATGTTGGAATAAACGAAAGGTGGAGTCAATGTTGGTCAAACTGCTTGACCGTGTGTACGTTCCATAATGCAAGGCAAGTGGGTTGGACAAGACGCTTGAATTGAACTCGAATTAAACGTCTAAACAGTAAACACCTCCATTCAACTCACTTGAACGAAAAGCATCGTGGAGCATTGTGGAATAAAAACCGAGTTTAAACAAATGTATTCATGATCCCCTTCGATGCAGGGAGCTGCAGAGAGCATGCACGCTATGTTGACTGGACATGGTGGACATCAAACCTTAAAGGAGTGTAAAGGCCTGCCGAGAATATTAATCATTTTCCCACATACATATTAAGAATTTGGAAATTACAATGAACAGTAAAATTCACGTAAATTTCACTAGTATCACCAACCACATAGAAAATAAATCTATTTTACGATTCTTGCGACTGACATACTGCGACTCCATACTCGATTTTTCCAGTTTTCAGGCCACGCACAACATTTTTGTTGAATCCCAAACATCTGAGCAAGGGTCATAGTGCCTTTCGTATCACGACCAAGTTTTCTCGAATTTAGTTAATAAATATGGGGTAAATTGGTTCGGTGTTATATTTTGGGTGAATTATTTTAATTTTGGAATACTTCCAAAAAAAAAATCATTGTCCATGTTAAATTATGTATGCAACAAACTTCACTGCATTTGAATAACAATCCTTCTGTAATTTATGATATTGAATTTGGAAACTAAAAACTCGCTTGAGAAATCACATCAAGTCACCCAATAAAAAAGCCCAAAATGGCAATGTAGAGTATCAGCCGGTATTCCCAACATGGTATTGCGCTACATATTTAAGTTCCAATGCAAGTAGCTGTAACATAAATTCTCGAGTGGGCACAACGAAGGCGTACAGAGTACAGAGGAATTTTGGCAAAAAAATGTTGCTATTTTTAATTTTTCAGCCGGTGCCGCGAATACCACCCGCAACCCCATATTTTTTATCAAATCTTTTCGAAGCCTACGAAAATTCCATATATGTACAATGGCCTCGAATACCTACAGGGTGGAATTGTGTTTGATAATCACAACATAGGATTCATTACTTCTAGTGATATTTTTAAAGGCATTTTTAAGGTAAGGTTCCATTTACGCATTGGGGGCCGTACACAAATTACGTAAGCATTTTTCTGGGTTTTTCAACCCCCTCCCCCCATGTAAGATTTTTTCCATACAAATATTTTTGACGTAGGACTTACGTCTTTTTTTACTATATTGGGTGTCATTCAGATTTTTGGAAATCGAGAGCGTTACGCTGGAAGGGAAGATTTTGAACGTTACTAGCGCCTTTATCTTTCGATGGATTTTTAAGATTTATATATCAAACGACTCGGACACTCTCCACCATTTTGCCTATTTCATTGAAACTTAAGATTATTAACAATAAGCTATTGAAAATTTCAATTCTTGTCAAAGCCAGTAAAATTTCATATATAACCAATCCCGTGCATTCCTAACACGGACATCAGAATGCGGTATGTCACGGGCCTTCGGGGGTACCGGAAGATTTTCTTTGTGTATAAAAGAAGCAGTGCCTGCCGTGTACGAGTCATTACAATTTGTGACAGCAGCGCGTACTGACGTGCTTTTTGCTCGCTCATTTTTCGTTTCGTTCGTTCGTTTACCTACACAATGACAGCATGCAGTCACCAGCGGTAGAACTGCCGGTGGGTCTGCGAATATGCATGAAAGAAGTGGGCGCATTTTTTTTGTCATACTGTGCTTGATAATGGTCGGATGCAGTGGTGTCGGTTGCGAGGGATGCAATCGCCCATCGCATCGCTCGGAGTTCACAGCTAAAGGCCGATGACGGCCAAGGCAGCGATGGTGGATGAAGAAGAATAAAATTAGAGAGATTTGGTCTGCTCATCCATGAAAAGTGATTGGTTTCATAATCCACATGCTCCCGGGATGGGTACGAGTCATGTCATATGACTGACTATATGTTAAGTCGTGCTTGGTACTAAACGACACGTATATTAAAACATGGTGATATACTATGACAGTTCTGATTCCCCAGCAAAAAAAACAACACTGATCAAAATAAAAATTTAATTAAAATAATTATTTTCATTTATTTGCAGAAGGCATAAGCAATTAAAGATGCACAATCAGCAATAGTGTTAATATCCATTTTAGATTCGAAAATTTCACTGTGTTTTAAAAAAAGACCGCAAAAAATAATTTACAGAAGAATATTTAAATAAACTTTATCTTATTCTTTGTTTTTCATTTTCTGAGAAATTGTATTATTAAACTTGACGTAGACTCGCAGTTTGGAATCAAAAGATTAAATAATTTTTCGTTGACGTATTAGCAGTACCTCCTCTATTATAGTAGGGTTACTGCTCCTTGACTTGTTTCTCATTGTTGTGATTTTTCAGCAGTAAGCTTTTTTCCTTTCTCGTGTATTAAGTTTACGTAAAGGCTACCCGGGCAGAAGCCATGTTAGCAAAAAGAAGCAACGAAATTGATGCTGTATTTCTTTGTTTGGAAAACGGGACAGTTCCCCTAAAATAGCACATTTTGCCCAAATCCGAAAATTTTGTAAATAGAATTTTTAAACTTCAAATGCTATCATCAATAAGATATCTATAAATGCCCTAAATTTGCTTGAGTAAAGCAATTCTAATTATGTATTTAATTATCAGTTTTATTTCCAGAAGTCTTGAATAAACAAGTTGCTAATAATTCTACAAAGCATGGAAGTTGTCGTTTCCAATATCAATACCTATAATCAAACTCCATAGATCCAAAAGTTAAATGTAAATACGTTAAGTTTGTACAAGTCCTACGTCTACTCGCGGTTCTGTTGAAAACATTACCCATTGCTTTTTTATTTATATGGAGCGTAAGAAAATGGCTAAGTGGTAGCCATATGACCACCAATCCCGACCATTTAAGTACCGACTGTGTTTTTATTCCAAAAACAAATGGGTGAAATTAAATTTAAAACCCTGATAAATCCACCTAGGGGTAATGGTGCCTTTCTCGTATATTATAATAATAGTATTTCGGCCTTAACCCATAGTCTGTATTTGGATTGAATAAACAGACCCCATTCGATTTTGGCAACACGTTCGGAAAATTTATGTTGCCAAAATCGAATGATTTTTGTTTTCTCATGATACTTCAACATTTCTTCACTTTTTGTGACGCTACACACATTGTGACCCTTCTTAACGCTAATTTAGAAATCTAAACGTTTAAACAAAAAAAATCACGCTTTTTTTTCTTAAATTGTTTTTTTTTGTCGGTTTCGGGGTCTAATCAATTTCTTTTACGAAAATTTCGACATTTGGACGATTATCTTAAAAAAACTTAAGCGGTTTTTTCCGAGCCTGTGACAAGCGCGGTGTCATCATCATCAATAGACATACACCGCTGTCATCATTGAAAAGTAGTATGAAAAAAAAATTTGTGCCCGAGACATCCTGGCTACGATTTGGCGATGGGCTAAACAATAGCATGACAGTAGCCTGGTTTTTTCGACCTTTTTCACGTCGGTTTTTGGGTCTAACCAATTTGTTTTAAGAGGGTTATGATATTTACGTGGTTTATAAGCAATATCAAAAATTAAAAAAATAAAAATTGTCTTGCCAAAATCGAATGGTTGTTGCCAAAATCGAATGGGGTCTGTATTGGTTTTTCGGGGCTTCCTTAGCCGTGCACTGAGATGCGCGGGTACAAAGCAAGACCATGCTGAAGGTGGCTGGGTTTGATTTCCGGTCCGGTCTAGGAAATTTTTGGGTATCGGGCATAAAAGTATCATCGTGTTAGCCTCATGCAAACGAATGCAAAAATTGTAATTTGGTAATCCCAGTGGCAGTAAGGGGTCGTACACTAATTACATAAACATTTTTTCTGGTTTTTTCGAACCCCTCCTCCCTTCATATAAGATTTTTCCCACCTAAACTATTTTTCGTTTATACGGAGCGTAAGAAATTGACAGATCCCCCTCCCCTTTAAGTGCTTATGTAATAAGTGTACGGCCCTAATGCCAATAAGAAGAAGATGATATTGGCTTTTCGCTACTTCTTGGTATACGAGAAAGCAAAACAGTTGCTCAGTCTAGGCTAGATAAGTTATAGTTCGTCATAAATACTATACTTCATGATAGCCCAGAGCTTACTGATTTTCTAGGGTTCAGGGTCTCCAGTAGCATTGCGAGCAAAGGCGTAGGATTGGCAATCTGGAGATGGCGAGTTCGATTCTCGGTCCGGTCTATGATGTTTTCAGGTTGGACACCCTGGGCATAGTGTATCCTTATACTTACCACACAAGATACAAATTACGAGCACTTTGAATTTAATAATACTTTTTGTTGACCGCACGAAACAATACACAATTCGAAGAAAAATTAGGTGGTATTAAAAAGTTGTAGGAATTGCTGTAACCCGAGAAATTTTATTGAAGCCGATACTGACTACTGCCTTTGGGAGATGGCGTAAACCAGGAATATACATAGCGAAACTTTAATCTAAAGTAGCCTCGAATATAAGAAATATGTATCTGCATAAAAGGAGTGCTTCATTTCTTGTCAATAGGAATGGAGTGAGGGGTCTCCAGTTAGCCGCGAGCAAAGGCATAGGACTACCAATCCGGAGATAACGAGCTCGATTCTCGGTCCGGTCTAGGATGTTTTCGGGTGGGAAACATTCGCGACTCCCTGGGCCTAGTGTATGCATTGAACATGCCATAAGAGGATAACCAATAGTAAAGTTAACGTTGTCCACTGTATCCGCATGATGATGGAGAGTGTTCTCATCTTTATAATGCATTGGTTCAATTAACTTGTAATCTCTGATGAATTGAATAATATCTACATTTCATTTTTTGGGGTATCCAGTTAGCTTTGGGAGAAAAGGCGTAGGATTGCCAATCTTGAAATGACTAGGCCGATTCTCGGTCCGGCCTAGGATGTTTTCAGAAGACATGACAACAATATGTCTTTATTAAAGAAACTTGCAGCCCTTAGGCCTTGGCTGACTCGTCACTGGATAGCGTGAAACATTCTCGGCTCCTTGAGCACAGTGTTTCCATTGTACTTGCCACACAATATTCATGCAGTTGGCGGGCAAAGAAAAGCATTTCATTAATAACTGTGGAAATGCTAATAAAACACTGAGTTGAAAAGCATACCAAGTTCTGGTTGAAATGTAGAACCATTGAAGAAAAATAAGATAAGTAACAGCTACATTTATTTGATGAAAACGATAGTTTGACTGAATGTATCCATTTTAACATTATTCTTCTATTCATCCAGCGTCTGACCATCTATGGAGTAAAACTAAAATATTCATTATAATGAAATTAACACTCGAGCTCTCGTGATGTTGTATTTTGTACAACATTTATGAAAAAATCATCGCTCGTGGTACACAGCACGAGCGAGCCTGCATGAGCGTTTCAGGATCGAGAACGTCTTAACGGTTAAAATAAATCATTCGATCTCTACCACATCGCACCAATTTACTGCTGCGATCCTGAAAGAGCGCACACTGGCGTGTACACTGCAGTGAATACGCAGCCGAGCGCGTGCGAGCGTTTTTCTAAGCACAAGTTTGGTACACATGCACTGTAGCATGCAGGCCCCTACACTCACCGTCGTTCGGTAAACGCACCAGCGAAAGAAAGAGTGGGTCGCATAAAGTGTGGTGAGTATTGTTTGTAGGCTCAATTTTTTGCATTTCTCATGCGCTACAGTGCAAACACTGTGGTGAAATGCCATCTCTGATACCAAGACTACATAACCAGAATTCAGGCTAGTGTTAAACAAAATCCACCACGTTTCTGGAATTTTGTAAAGAATCAAAAATCAACTGGTCACGATAGGATCGGGAATAGACAACCCCCGACGTCATGATAGGATCGTGAATAGACAACAGAACTCCATTGTTTCAGAAAAACTGTTCTGCGGACCTCGCTAAGCCTATTTCACTCCTTTTCAACTACTCGTGTGGGAAAAGTCATTCCTGACTGCATGGAAAACTGCTTTCGTCTTCCTATCATAAGTCAGGACACATGAATAGAGTATCGAATTATCGTAGTGTGTCCATATTATGCAGTTTAGGCAAAGTTTTCGAAAAGCTGATACACAAGGTTTTCTACGCTGCCGCAGCGCCTCTAATCTCGAACAGTCAACATGGCTTTATGAAGCATCGTTCAACAACAACTAACTTAATGTGTTATGTTACCGAATTGTCACGCGGCAAGTTGACGATGTCTACATCGATTGCCAAAGCATTCGATACGGTTCCTCACGCATTAGCAATTGAAAAACTCGTGCACATTGGTTTCCCAGACTAGGTAACGGAATGGATTGCTTCTTACTTGTCTGATCGAACCGCATACGTGATGCTCAATTCAGCTAGATCTCGCTCTTTCAACATCATATCGGGTGTAACCCTAGGCAGTGTACTGAGTCCGCTAATATTCAACTTTTTTTAACGTCTATGTACGCTTATCTCCTCGCGCAAATTATCTTTCGCCGATGATCTGAAGTGCTACCGCATCATGTATTCTTCATCTGATTGCGAACTATTACAGATGGATATCAACGCCTTGTTAAACTGGTGCAACAATAATGGGATGCAAGTGAACAGATCCAAATGCAAAATCATATCCTTTACCCGCTCTAGCAATCTAATTGGTCATCAGTATAGCATAGAACTAACACCACTGCAACGTATTACGTCGATTTTTGATCTCGGTGTAACAATTGATGCAAAGCTTAGCTTCAACGAACATGTTGGAATAACAACCGCCGAAGCGTTCTTTATCCTAGGATTTATTCGACGACATGCTTCAGGATTCAACGACGTATTTGCTTTGAAGACATTATACTGTTCGTTGGTGCGCAGTATTCTGTAGTATGATGCAACTATATGGTCACCATATTACATAACCAACATTCTCTCCGTCTTGCGGTTGCTGCCCTGGAACGATCCAATTAACCTACCACCATGTGCCGAGCGATGCAAACTACTAGACTTAAACTTTTCGGTGTTGAACTTAATCTAGAATTAAAAAAACACCTAAATAAAGATAATAAATAATAATACTAGACTTAAAACTGCTCTCTGTCAAACGAGAGAAGATGCGACGCCTCTTCATCTATGATGTTCTGCAAAGAACAGTTGATCGCTCTGCCCTCCTTAAACAGATTCCCTTGAATATCCTCCCTCGGAGATTTGGGAAATCCTCATTACTAGCCATTCCATATCATCGGACGAATTACGATTACAACAATCCGCTGGATGCTTGTCTGAGATCATTCAAAGCTACAGGCAATTTTCCATAAATGTCTTCAAAAATCGAATCAGTAGAATGGTGCAAGTTGTGAACCGGACTTCAAAAAGAAGGTATCGGTGATACTTGAGACAATTCTTAATCCCCGTGATGAACTTACCTTCAAGATAAAAAATCACGTTATTAAGTATTTTAAAAAAATGAAGCTGAATCCGAACGGGTAGGATGCCTTGTCGACGATAATCGAGTTGTATTGATTAAATTGCCATTGCCAGAGTGATGGCCCAGACCCACGCCCGGGAAACAATGTCCATGGTAACTATCCAGTCTTCACCAGCACACCACTTCCACTGAAAAAGAGCACCCAGAAAACGGACTATACTGCAACAATTCGTCGACGCACGTTAGCGCCCAGTCCAAGCCACCAAACTAGACCCGGCATCGCTCTCTCCGTTTGACCTGACGACGCGTTAACCGATCCCGTAATCGGTCGTATCGGTCATTCGACACACCACACACGTAAACGCTTCTTACTGAGGAGAAGGATCTTTCGGTTAGCCAAGCGCTGAAGGCCTCGAAGGAGGCTGAATCGAAGATTCGGCTCCTTACAGAGGGGAAGCAGCTGGCGGAAAGCCAGACTACAGAGCTTCAACGGCATATGGCAATTAGCGAAGCAACTCCTAAGCTAAGTAAGGTAAGCTACGGTCATAAGTCCTATGACTGTAAGGGACCTGACCGTAGTAAGCTATGCCGTAGGTGCGGAGCCGAAAACCACCAGGCTCGCACCTGCCAGGCTGCACCAAGATGTCTGATCTGTCCTCCGGGGGCAGACAACAGGCATCTCACCGGTGCTCAGGCCTGTCCGGCCTCTAGAAGGGTCCAGACATGCAAATAACACAGCTAAACATGAACCACTGCGAGGCGTCGATTATCGAGTGTAAAGCTGATGTTGCGTTACTGTCCGACCCATACCGCATCCCTGCTGGGAACGGCAGTTCGATTGCGGACAAGTCCGGTATGGTGGGAATTTGGACTTGTGGGCGATACCGCATCCAGAAGATAATATCTTCTCCCGACGGTGAGGGTTTTGTCATAGCAAAGGTAAACGGAGTTCACTTTTGTAGCTGCTACTGTCCTCCTAGATGGAGTATAGAGCAGTACACTAGGGTAGGTGATATTCTTGCGGCGAAACTAACCCGCCTTAAACCAGTAGTTGTAGCAGGTGACCTCAATGCGTGGGCAGCGGACTGGGGTTCCCGGTTCACTAACGCTAGAGGTTATATCTTGCTAGAGTCACTAGCGGTATTGAACGTAGTTCTGCTGAACGAAGGTCAAATGCCAACGTATAGAGGACCGAGCGGTGATTCATGTATCGACGTCACCTTCTGCAGCGCAGGATGGACCGAAGAACCAGGATGGATGGTCCACGAGGGTCATACTTCTAGCGACCATCAGGAGGTACGTTTCATGGTCGAGTATACCCGGAAAAGTACGACAAGAAGGGGCGGTGCAACTGATCCCAGGATGGCGCACCTCACAGTTCAATCAAAAACTGTTGGAGGAGGCGCTGCGCTGGGAAATTCGGACTACAGGACTGAGCGGTAACGAACTGACGGAGGTACTAACACGTGCCTGTGATAAAGCGATGCAAAGGAAGACCCAGCCCCCAGGCAATCGACAACCAGTGTACTGATGGTCTGACACGATCGCAGATCTTCGTAGAACCTGTCTTAGAGCTAAAATAAGGTTGCGACGTGCTAGAACGGACGCTGAGCGAGTCGATAGACGTGGGGTATTCCAGACAGCGAGCAGAGCTCTGAACTACAAGATTAAATGTAGCAAGCGAGCCTGCTTTGAACAACTGTGCAGGATGGCGAATGACATTCCGTGGGAAGATGCATACAGGATAGTGATGTCTAGGACCAATAGCACACCTCCTGAAAGATCCCCAGAGATGTTAGCCGGAATAGTAGAGGGATTGTTTCCGAGACATGAACCATCGGACTGGCCGGCTACACCGTACGAGTCAGTTGACGTGGTACCGCTAGTGACTAACGAAGAGCTTATCGCAGCCGCAAGAAAACTTAAGCTCAATAAGGCGCCAGGCCCGGATGGTATTCCAAACCTTGCCCTTAAACACGCCATTCTTGCCGATCCAGATATGTTCAGGAACTGCCTCCAGAGATGCATGGACGAAGGAAACTTCCCAGATCGATGGAAACGGCAAAAATTGGTGCTATTACCGAAGCCTGGCAAACAGCCGAGGGACCCTTCGGCATACAGACCAATTTGCCTACTTGACACAGCTGGGAAGCTGCTAGAGAGTGTCATCCTGAATAGATTGTCGGCTTATACAGAGTGTGCTGGTGGCTTATCCAGCAACCAGTATGGTTTCCGTAAGGGCCGTTCTACCATCGAAGCAATTCGAGCGGTAACGGAAACGGCCAAGATAGCGAGAGGTTTAAACAGAAGAGGTATTAGGTTCTGCGCGTTGATTACACGCGTTTGTAAAACGTTGTAAAAACGCGTTTAACAATGCTAGCTGGGCAGCAATTGCTGATTCCCTGCACCGATTGAGAGTTCCGGATTACCAGATCAGGATACTGAAAAGTTATTTTCAGAACAGGGTGCTGATATACGACACGGATGCTGGTCAAAAGTCGATCGTAGTGTCTGCGGGTGTTCCACAGTGATTGATCCTCGGACCGGTTCTCTGGAATATTATGTACGATGGAGTATTACGCATAAGTATCTCGGCCGGTGTGAAGATTCAAGGCTTCGCGGATGACGTAATGCTGGAGGTAACAGGAGACACTCTCGACGAAGTCAGACTGAAGGCTTCATACGCGATTGGCAGAGTGGAGGAATGGCTCAACTCGAGGCGGTTGTCCCTTGCACACCACAAGACGGAAGTCGTGGTGGTGCATAACCGCCATGGGTTGCAGCAAGCGAGGATAAGAGTAGGGACCTGCACAGTTAACTCCGTGAGGTCTCTTAAGCTCAATTTTACGAGCCACGTCGATTATGCATGTCAGCGGGCTTCATTGGCGATAAAATCTTTATCACGAATGATGTCCAACAGATCGGCGGTGCATAGTCAAGTGCGTAGGCGTAGCATTGTCAATCATCCGTTATGGCGTGCCGGCATGAGCCGTAGCACTAAAATCCGAGTACAATGTAAAGAAATTGATCAGAGTACACCGGCTGACGCGCCTACGTGTCGCGAGCGCATATCGCACCATATCATATGAAGCGGTGTGCATTATAGCTGGGATTATGCCGATCGACATACTCCCAGACCTAGAGGAAGATGTGGAGTGTTACAATGAAAGAGACTTGGTGCAAGTGTGATGTGTCAAGAGAGCAGCTTCGCTGCTCAAATGGCAAAGAGCATGGGACGCCGCAGTCAAAGGTCGTTGGACCCACTGACTAATTCCGGATGTGTCCAACTGGGTTGATAGGAAGCATGGTCAAATCAACTTCCACCTAACACAGGTGTTGTCTGAACACGGATGCTTCAAAAATTCATACACAGGCTTGGCTTCGCAGATTCTGCAGAGTGTCCTGAATGTGTAGGTGAGGTAGAGTCGGCAGAGCATGTGATGTTCGCATGCCGGCGATTCGAGGTAGAACGTAATGCCATGCTGCTTATTAGTGGTATGGATACAACCCCGGACAACCTCGTCGAGAGGATGTGCCGGGAGGAAGCTATATGGAATGCGGTGAACACAGCATCTCAACAGATTATGCCGAAACTGCAGCGGTGGTGGCGTCTTGAACAAAACCAACGAGTGCAGTAAGGGCACCTGTGATGCAGTGAACACTTTGCTCACCCCGACAACCGGGTGGGCTGCGGGGACCTCAGTATGTAGATATAGAAGTCATTGCGGTTCATGCGCGGTGGTTGTTGTCGGGGGGCTCGTCTCCAACGTGAGATTATGATATGGACCGCTAGGTTACTATCATAGCTTGCGATCGACGGGTAGTGAGGTTGCCACCCTTGAAATCGATGTTGTGTGTATTAACATCAAGTGCGTTAGCATAGGCGTGAGCGTTCTCAAAAGTCCCCCCTGATGTGTTGCTTAATTGCGGGCCGGGGGTACGGACTGGCGAAAGGGTTTTGGTTTTAGTGGGTCGGGTAAGAGTTACATGACATACCCATTAGAGTGGGGCGTCGTTATATGGAGAAATGCAAACATCGTCGAATCAAGTGAGATCAAAACTTTTCTGAGCCATATTGTGGCCCTAAACAACTGTGCAGAAGCTGGGCCTGATTAGTTGCACCCCCGCTTTCCGCATCGCATTTTAAATTTGTATGGAAATTAGTATGGGGAAACATATTTTTTTGCATTTTTGTTCCTAGAGGTTTCAATTTGTCGTACATCATCCAAGTCATTGTCTTAGCATCAAGTCTGAAAGATATCGAAAAACTTTGCTGAAGAAGGTATGGTGCTAGAACGTTTCTAAAAAAAGTTATTACGGTTCAAAGATAGATTTTTCAAACTTTATGCGAAAAATCATTTTTTCTGCCAGCACTGCCGAGCTAACTATGGATATACATATATTTCAACATCGTGATAGCATTAAAATTATTTATCTTATTGGTTAGATGTGTTTCCATGTGCTGCATAGAATGCTTTATTAAATTCAAAACCTCGACGGTCAGAAGTGGGGGGGGGTCTTTTTGCCCTCCCTCTTATCAACCCTCTAACGTCCAAGACCGACGGGGTAATTTAATATTTTTTTGTAATTTTCAATTGATCAGATTTCGAAAAGTTTTTGATGTTGATCAATAATATAAACTTCAATGCATGTTTAAATGTGATTTAAAGTCAATTTTCAAAGTTCTACACATTTATAAAAAAATTGAAAATTAAGTAATATTTTGTTCCATCGTGTTTTTGCTCGTATACCTTTGAAGAGTGAAATATTTGTAGAAATATTTAGTATTTTTCTACTACTAAGCTTATTCAATAGAAGGTTATAGTGGTGAATGTTACACTCCAAAATATTTATCCAACTCGTTACACGGAAAATAAAAACTAACTCTGAAAATTTAAAAATTGCAATAAGTCAGTATTGGATAGGAACTTCCAAACTCTGAATATGTTGAAAAATCAAAAAAGATTAATAGATTCAAGAAACTATTTGATTGGATAAAAAACTTGAAAAACAAAATTGTAAAAAATCAAAGTGTGAATTTGATCAAAGTGCGAATTTATTTTTTTAATTTAATTAAAATTTGGGTTCTTCTTCTTCTTCTTCTTCTTATTGGCATTACATCCCCACACTGGGACAGTGCCGCCTCGCAGCTTAGTGTTCATTAAGCACTTCCACAGTTATTAACTGCGAGGTTTCTAAGCCAGGTTACCATTTTTGCATTCGTATATCATGAGGCTAGCACGATGATACTTTTATGCCCAGGGAAGTCGAGACAATTTCCAATCCGAAAATTGCCTAGACCGGCACCGGGAATCGAACCCAGCCACCCTCAGCATGGTCTTGCTTTGTAGCCGCGCGTCTTACCGCACGGCTAAGGAGGGCCCCAAATTTGGGTTGTAGAGGGTTAATGTTAATGAATATAAGGTTTCATTTTGATCTTTCTTTTTGATATGTGCGTACATCTTGCAATCTGTACTCAGAATGGATTCCTAAAAAAGGGGAGGGCGGCATACTCTATGCACCCCTTTCCATTTTTCATAGTAATAAGAATATGCAGAAATAATATAATAGTTTATCTTTACATAGGGAGTCATCTATTTTCATATGTGCTGTAAGTAAACAAGCATCCCGGAAAAGCTGTGTACTACGATTTCTTTTATGATTTCGACATGCTCAAATATGAGCTAGGGTATGGTAGGGTGATTGTTCCAGTTCATCACATAGCTTCCATATTCACCCTATCAAAATCAAGGAAATAGGAATCAGTTTAATTTGCTTCTTTTTGTGACTATGTCTGAAACTTGATTATGCATATGTACAACATGTGATAGATTTAGTTCGGAAAAGGTATTGGAGGGTAACCGCCCTTCGGTGGGGTTTGATCCCGACCCCAGTTCGCATGACAGGTGCTTTCCCTACTAAGCTACGAGGACCTCCGTCGTCCACCGCAGCTTAGCGGGTACTGAAGAAACCAAATTCCCAGCACCAGGTACCAGTCGATCTCTCGCAATACATTTTCAGAACTAACTCTCTCAAATGTATTTTGTACATCATGTCAACCAAGTAGGATGAGTATTTAGTATTGTCCGGCTCCTACACACTTGCTTCATCAGCAACGGCGCTCAATGAAGTAGGGTTGTTGAGCGCCGTTGCTGATGAAGCAAGTGTGTAGGAGCCGGACAATACTAAATACTCATCCTACTTGGTTGATATGATGTACAAAATACATTTGAGAGAGTGAGTTCTGAAAATGTATTGCGAGAGATCGACTGGTACCTGGGGCTGGGAATTTGGTTTCTTCAGTACCCGCTAAGCTGCGGTGGACGACGGAGGTCCTTCGTAGCTTAGTAGGGAAAGCACCTGTCATGCGAACTGGGGTCGTTGGATCAAACCCCACCGAAGGGGCGGTTACCCTCCAATACCTTTTCCGAACTAAATCTATCACATGTTGTACATATGCATAATCAAGTTTCAGACATAGTAATTAATTTCCACTCCGGTGGCTTAATACCCAGCATATAGGCAATTAACTTTGAATGTACTTCTTTTTGTGATTATCAGCAAAAAAAGCCATTGCAATTGCGGTTTTTTTTTCTTTCACGAAAAGATTAAATTTGTTGCAGTGATATAAAAATAGGAACAGTATCCTGTTATATTTAAAAGTTTTTATTTTGCGTTCTAGCACGTGAGATATTTTAATGAAATGTTAGTTTTAGGGCCGTAAGTTGCAAATCTATACTTGATTTTTTTCACACTACCTTGTTAAAAAAAAATCATTGATTTCATTCCTTTCAAGATTTCATAGGATGTTCCTTTCTATGTTGTTCTATAACTTGGAGTAAATATTGTTGTTGTAACGGGTCTCGCGTTGATTTACTGTTGAAGTCTGAAATCAACTTTACTCCACGTTCTGCCACGTCGTTGACCACCACCAAAGCGGCCACACGTTTTTTGGCTTCAATATAATTGTTGTTGTCATTCCACTCATTGGCTGGGTACGTCATAAAATCAGTAGAAACTTCCATGATTTCGAAGAACTCCTTTGTTTTTTCTGTGACAAATGAAGACAGCGTATTTGACAAATTGATACTGTCTGCTCTGGTTGGCGTTTTCTCGATAATTTTTGATTTTCTTTTGATGGCTTTCTCGCCAATCGTTGCGGATTTTGAAAAATAAGCAGACTTCATCTGATCCTTCTCAATGAAGCTCACGCCATCGTCAAACAACGCTAGAGCAATATTTCGAGGTGATAGATACCACAGATGTTTTTCAAAAGCCTTAGCAGCAGATTGGGAAATATCCTTGAAATCAAAAATCTTGATTGACCTCCAAAATTCAATGTCCGCGTCAGTTATCTGTAGAAAAAAAAGGTTATTATATACTGCTGTTTAATAATAATTATTACGAACCGGATTATTTAGACTGAACCAGTACTGGATGTAGCACTTGGAAATAAAAATGCACAGTTTTTCATAATGTTTAATGAGCTTTTCGTCGAAGAGATAGCCAAACTCGTCGTATAAGATCCAGATTTTGAGCACATATATTGCACATATCTGCTGATGCTCCCTGCCTTTCTTAATTTGATTCCTTTTTGTGTATTGGCCCCCAAAAAAAGTAAAGCAAGTTCCAGAAGTTCCACGTAATCTCCTCTTGGTTGATGCTCGTTGAGCTGCTGCAAGCAAAACTCTATGACATTTTGGCGCCATGGAGATGTCAACTTGTTCAATAAAGGGACAGTTGTAATGTTCTTAGTTTTTAAATTTGCATCAGAAAGAAGTTTTTTGTTGTAGTCTTCTTGGAAATGTTTAAATTTGTCCAATTTATCTGACTGAGACTTATCTCCCTCCAACTCAAAGCAATGTTTTAGGACAAGTTCAGCCACATGATGTCGGCAAGCAAGCGATAGCAGCTTTCTATCCAACAAATCGGGCAATCGAGTAATCACTCCGTTGCGGCATCCAGAATTCGTGTTGGTGGTGTCAAAAGACATTGCTACAATTTTATCCTTCAAGTTCCATTCAAGTATCGCATTTTTCACTGCTTCGGCTTCTACAGCTGCTGTTCCGTTTGGCAAAGCAGGGACAGATAATAGTTTTGAAGTTCCTTGTCCAGTAACTAAAATTGCTAATCTGTCTTCCTTCTTGCCGCTTACGTTGTTAGGGATCAGCTTTCCATCCCAGTGAACGGTCAACGGAACGTTTGGTTTGAAGTCTTGTCTTATCTAAATATATGAAGTTACAATCGGGATACTGTCATGAAATTACCAATTTCAGCAATTGAAATTGACTGGGGTCGCTTTTTACGCAACTTTTATTACAAAAAATAGAGATTAACTTGTTTTTTTTTGCAGTTTTGATCTCCGCGGAAAGTATTCCTTGCGTAAAAACCGACAGCAGTGTTCTAACATATATATTAGGATTCAAAAGCACACACACACACACACACACACACACACACACACACACACACACACACACACACACACACACACACACACACACACACACACACACACACAAACGCGCGCGCGCAACCGCGCAAGAAGTGACCCCAGTGTATTATAATTGATGAATAAATTTATTCAAACCATGATTCAATTGCTGAAAATAGCATTGGAGTAAGCTTTGTTCAAATGGGAGAATTGGTAGCATCGAAAACGTAAGAATTCATAATATATTATTATAAATAATATAAACTTTACCTCTTTAGCCATTTCTTGCACTCTATTCTGGCGAGAAAGTCTTATGGTTTTATGACTAATTGCATAATTAGATTCCTTCTCCATCTTCATGTGCTTGTCTTGGATTAGAGCTTTAAAAATTATCGAAGCATTTCTATTGGTTGTACCCGTTCGTTCCAAAGCGGCTGCGACGTTCGTCGATATGATGTTGTGTCTTCGAACTTCCTTTTTCGTAGGTTCCTGGTACTGACTTACATCTGGTTCAAATGAATCAGGGTCATCCGGCAACAAATCTATTGCATCTAGAATCCTTTTTCGACTGATGTTCTATGTAAATGATTGTAGTTTGTTTAAAGTAACTCATCCTAAACTAATACCGTCATCGAGAGTTTTTTTTATCAATTAGTATTTTCGATTCCAAGTGCATTAAATTAAATCCATTTTCCAAAAAAAAATCAAGAAGTGGCCCATTTTCATATTAGGTGCACCCATTAACTACTCTGATGACGGTAATTAAGGTAAAATTAAATTGCTTCCAATATTCTAGAATGATTTTTTTTGCATACTCTAGCAAATACATACCTTTCTCAAGTCTTTCTGTGGTGTCACGCAATCTAAATCTATTTCGATTTTCTTCATGAACGCATTTTGCTGCTCCAAGTATCTTACCGTATTTCGGTTCTTATTACGCTGCAATACTGCAATTACGAACAAAGATTGAACTTATTTTGACCAATTGGATACTAATAATAAATACCTTTCCATTCCTTCACAACATTTTTCAACATTCCTCAAATTATATTCGATTTTGGTTTGAAATCAAATCCCGATAGTGTCATAGATAGCAAATCGTCAATAACATTAGAGATACACTCCACCAAAGGACGCTTTTTAACAAAATGCTTGTAAAAGGCAACTTGTAGTACTTCCTTCAACGACGGAACAACATTTTGTCGTAAATCTGGCTTTGCATTACCCACAAAAGGTATTTTCAAATCCGAACGCAACGGTTTTAGATTTAGCTTTCTTTTTTTATTCATTTCAAACTATAATTTTGCAATGACACAAATAATTACTCAACCCGTATTAAAGCTAAACTTCTTTTACTCCATAACATGTCAAAATTTTCAAAAATAATATATCACTTACACTAACAACGGCATTCAATATAATTCACTCGCATTGATGAAATTTGTTGTCAATGTAACATGCACAACATGAATTTTGTTCTCCAAGCTGCATTTGCAGACACAATCTTTACCACCACTATTAAACAAACATATGGCTGGCTTTATCTCATAGTTGTGAAATCCATCTTTGTTTTTCCGTTTCAAGAGATTTAAAAATTGAAGGGGCGGAGATGTGTACCGATCCTTTGCGCTTCCAAATTCAAATTTTAGATGAATATAAGCGCTGGAACAAGCCCCAATGAAACCAACTTACTTATTACTGTTTCAAACATACCATCAGCATTCTTCGAGGGCAAGAAAATATAGTACACCATCCCACTTTCAGTTATGGTTAAAAGAGTTTAGTTATAATATTTGAACATACAATCACGGAAAGATGAGAGAGTTCTATGTGACACCTTGCATTTTTTCAAATACAAAAAAAAAAATGGGGGACAAATTTTAAGTCACTCATGGGAACATTCCAACTCAATAAAATGAATTGGAAATTTGTGGAACAAATTTTAAGTCACTCATGGGAACATTCCAACTCAATAAAATGAATGTTTTCAATGCTATTGCGATGTTGAGTATGCACCCATATGTAGCCCGGCAGTGCTGGCAGAAAAAATGAATTTTCGCATATACCTCAAACAATCAATTTTCGAACTGTAATAACTTTTTTTGCAGACGTTCTAGAACCGTACCTTCTTCGACAAAATTTTTCAGTATGACTTAGACCATACTTTAACGCAATGAGTCACACGGATTAACATAAGTGGAAACCTTAAGGAGCAAAAATGCAAAAAAGTATGTTTCTCCATACTAATTTTCATATAAATTTAAAATGCGATGCGGAAAGCGAGGATGCATCCAATCGCGCCCAACTTTTGCACAGTTGTTTGGGACCCCAAATGGTGCCGGAAAAACATTGCTTTGAAAAAATGATCATGATGCCCCACTCTAATACCCATCCCCACAACCTCCATCCCCAGTAACCTCCTCAGGTGTCTGGTTGCAGATTTCCGTTTACCCTCGCTAAAAAAAAAAACACACGTAAACGCTAGAACATCATTATCGGTCGTCATCTCAACCGAGATCGCCACAACCACATAGCGACGTGTTTTCTATCTAGCGCACCAGCTTTCGCTGGTATTGATGCAGATTTGCAGGTTCGAGAAAGAACAATTATATAATTCTCGGGTACTTATTCAAAAGGACAATGTGATTTTGTAAACAAAGATTCAGACGTCGATTTGTCCAATCTGATTATCCTCCCACGCAAACCATCACCATAGACAGATAGGGGGAGGCTTCGGCTACCTGTTGGTGGTGTTGGTTTGCGTGGGAGTACCATCAGATCGGACAAATCGCGGTTTGAATCTTTGTTTACAAAATCACATACGTCCTTTTGAATAAGTACCCGAGAATTGTATAACTGGTTTGGTTGCCAACATTGACTAGTGAATAGCAGGCCATGACTTTCTCTCTTTCCTCGTCTGGCAACGAACGGAGTCGCACGCGCGATAAGACGGATAGCTCGTTTTGCAAAATTAGACCGCACATTGTTCCTGATTGGAAATTATTGTTTTGTAAGTATCCTGTGGGCGTGATTGGGACATTTTTTCATCGGTTTCGACTTGTGATGTCGAAGACGCTCTGGGAAAGCGTCGAATTAAATGATCTGCTCATCGGTTTAGACTTGTGATGTAGGCCGACCATACGTACCGTATTCAACGGAACTGTCCCGTTTTTTTTAGACCTTATTGTGCTGTCCCGTGAAAAAATCTCAATTGAAAATGAAAAAATCTCAATTCAATATGAAAAAAACTCAATTTGTCCCGTTTTTTCATGATTCTTCCAAAGAGCTCAAAAATATCCAAACAAATTCAATATCTAAAATCTAATACATAGATAGTGTATTTTTGTATATTTATTAGAGAGATTAACATCCCTCGGCTGGCTCATCTATCAACAAATGGCCCATTTCATCAGTGGATTGAACGGAATTAGTAACTTGGTAGGCAAGTATTTCCTGAAAATCAGGACACGCCTCAACGACAATCAAATAAGACGCTGGGACAGATATTCCAATTGCCAGATTACGTTCATTTTCGAATATCCTTATTGAATCTTCCGAAGTAGGGGGAATGACGGCTATTATTGTCAGCGGGGTTTTTTATGACTGATTATGCTCAAATTTGGCCTAAAGATTCTTTGCATATCAAAGAATATTGTGGCCAAATTTCATAAAATTTGGTCGACAAAAACCCCCCTGACAATAATAGAACAAAACCTGCCAAAGCCGTCTTTTCCCCTAAGTATTTTTTTTCAAATCTACTTTATCACATATTTTTCAATTATTTGATTCTTTTCGAAACACTAAAAATCATTCAAAGTCTTTCTAAATTTGAAAATCATTGACTGTAAAAAAACGACGGCATAAAAAATAATTTAATAATCAACTGAAAAGCAAAAACAAGTTTCAAGCAGTTTCAAACCGAGGGAGAATTTAGTCGTATTAAACCCAAGATTTATGTCCTCACGTACTTTAAGGTTAGTTTACACATCAAGAGCTTGCCTGCGAATTTTGCTACCATGTGTGTGGACGGGATTTTTGGGATTGTGTTATGAAAAATTAGAAATTCGACCCGATTTAAAATACAATCCGACGGAAATCTTCGAGAATCCGATCTGTAAACCAGACTACAAATTGATCAGGACTTTCTTTATAACTTTTCGCGACGAAATTGCATGAGTCCCGTTTTTTGGGAGCACATGGGAATAAAATGGACAAGATTCCCATGGTGTGAGGCTAATTTTAGCGTCATTGAAATAAGTTTCAGATCAAAAAGGACTGTGAATTGATTAGATTTGACGTTTATTCTCATGATCCAACCACATTCATGGAAATAATTAAAATTACATTTTATCAACGTTCTTTTCTTATTGTGATTCTTGTTATTCTTATTCACAGATTTTTTAAACTTATTTTCTTAAAAAAAAGATTTGGCATGGGAAATAAATAATCCCACCCTATTGCTCTTTTCGCATTTGTCTTTTGACATTTTTTCTAAAAAAAACTATTTTTTCTTAGCCTCAAATGCCCAAAACCAACCTTAGGCAGGGTACTTTGACTATTGTTTGTTATATTTAATTGTTCTGAATTGAAAAAGTGTTTGATATTGGTCAATATTAAAATCCTTAATGCATATCACAGAGTAGATTAAAATAAAATTTCACAATTCCACATTTTTTTTTAAATTGAGAGATGCGTAATTTTCTGATCCTTCGTGTTTTTGTCCGCGTCTTTTTGAAGAGTGAAACTAACTGATTACAATAGAAGGTTATGGTGGTGAATGATTTACTCTAAAACATTTCTAATTTCTTACACGGAAAATGAAAATTGAGCCCACCAATTTCGAAATTTCCACAGCGATTGAACTTTGTCACAAGTTTTTTTAACGTGTCCCGTTTTGCAACCGCGTTTTTCCCGTTTTTTTACCGAAATGATCTGGCCAGTCTATGTGATGACGAAGACGCTGTGGGAAAGCGTCGGATTGAATTATTTACTCATTGGTTTCGACTTATAATGTTGAAGACGCTCTGGAAGAGCGTCGGATTGAATGATTTTTTGACGTAGACTACGTCTGTCTTTTCTATATTGGGGTACACTTTGCGATTGCAAAAAATTGAAAAACGTCACGAAAATATGATAGACTTCGATCGTTAATATCTCAGCCGTTTCTCGATGGATTTTCAATTTTCTTGGACCATTCGATCAAGGAAGAGTCAACGCTTCATACACAATGTACACTGAAGTCGTTTGTTACGCGGTTATTTTTACAGGAATCGTTTTTCACGCGATTTTTTTCAAGCGAATTTCTGGATTTCCGCAATTCATTCAGACATATTTTGGGATTTACGCGGTTTTTTACGTTGTTTCAATTTACCCGGCCCATATCCTCCGCGTGTTACAATATCTGTGTATGATACTATTTACTATTAAAAACTTGCAAACCGTTTAGCACTCGGTTTCGGTGAATCAGTCAATCTCGTAAGTGCATTGCAAGCTTCTTCTTCCATAGCACTACATTCCAACTAGAACTTGGCCTGCTTTTCAACTTGGTAATCTATTAGCATTTCTTTAGTTATTAATTGAAAGTTTTTTATGTCTGCGTTTTCCTTGGAAAGCTTGGGTGCATTTGACGGTAGCTTCTTGCTTACGTCTGTTCATGCCAGTAGAGGGGCTCGGAATCTTCTTCGCTGCTGCAGTGAATGCATTCTGGTAAACTTTCTTTGGCTCGGTTTTGCTGATTCGTAGGTTTCTACCGGAGTAAACGCTAAGTCCGACGCAATTCACGTGAAGGAATAATAAGTATTATCAATAACGCCGTTGACAGCCCAGCTTTCGCAATGGGTTTTTCTGTAATGCCACCAGGGGTTTAGACTGACTTAGCGACGGGTGGTTAGTCTCTGTAGCAGTTTGTGTCGGTGATGGTTGCAGCTGTACACTATCAGCCAGGGTTTTGCTTTTCAAATTTTATAATCGATTATCATTTAAATGTAAACCTAACTAATACGAATTAAATGTCAACAATGAAGTTCAATCGAATGTTTGGCATTGTGTGTTGGTGTTATGTGGGAAAATAACTTAAAAAGTAGCATTCACGAATGCTTCGAATCGAGATACAATTATCGAACGATTCTTTATCAATTGGTAATTTTGATATGTGAACGCTTGAGAGTGTTGTTCATCCTCGATTATTTGAAAATTTTATTTTTATCTTCTTTTTCAAATGTTGGTCCAAAAATGATATACATCACCAGTTTTCGTAATGCTCACTCAATCTCAGGAGCATTGCATAAACAACGAAATCAGATACAGCTACGTCAGACCGCATCGTGCTTTCGTGCTGTGCGGTTCTTTCTCTCTTTGCGGAAGGAAGTTTTTAATACTACACGAAGCTATTTTAATTTCAACGGTGCTTCTTAGCGCTATTTGTACCCACTGATCCCGTTACGATCTTTGCAAGGACCCGTGCCTTCGTTTTACGTTGGACCCGTTTGCGGAAGTAAAATTCCGACAAGCGGTGGTAACCCTGCAGGGACACCGTTCTGGGAAAAAACCTCTTAGAAAGTCACGTCTCCACGCTCAGCCATGAGCATTAATAAAAACAAGAGGAAGGGTGAGTCTCTGAATTCTCCACTTCCTTCAAAGAAACAAGGTTTCAAGACCGTCCTGCCTAAGCGCGGAAAAATAGAAGGAAGCTAGAGAATTCAGATATTCCTTCTAACTCTAATATCGGAAATAATTCTTCTCCAATCGAACTGAGCAATCAGTTCGATTTGATTAATGATGAAATTGAGCAAATCGAATATACCTCTAGCCCAGGTGATTCGATTCATGCGAAAAAGCAAAGGATTCCGCCAATTGTGGTATCTGTTGCCGAGTTTTCTGGCTTCCGGTATGAGATTTTGAGTAACCTTCAGGGGATCAAGGTTTCATTTCAGATTGCTAGGAAGGGTGACTGCCGCGTTCTGGCGGGATCCATTGACGATCGCAAACGTTTTCTTCAGTATTTAACTGAGAAGCGCCATAAATTCTTCACATACGACGACAAAACTGAGCGATTGTTCAAAGTCGTCTTGAAAGGTCTCCCAGTGATGATAAATCACTGGATGAGATTAAATTGAAATTTCTCAATTACTTGGATTTCCACCAGTCCAAGTAATTAAGATGAAAAAGAAATCCCACTCTGGTACTTCCCAGAGGGCATTTCTCAAAAATTTTATTTAGTTCATTTTAACAAAAGTGAACTAAATAATATGAAAAGTTTGGAAAAGGCCTGTATTATGTCCCATGTCTGTGTTACATGGGAACATTTCCGCAGGCCTGGGGGAAATTTCCAAAACCCCACCCAGTGCCGTTAGCATTAGCATTAGCATTAGCATTAGCATTGTTACGGTGTAATTCGTAGATTGGACACTAGTGATACTCATGTTTTACTTTTGAGATCCTTATCTAGAATGCTACCAGAAATCAAGAAGGGGAGTGGTCCTTGATTCCAGTCTTAAACAAAAATAACAAAAGCATGAGGATTACTACTCCTGGCCACGCCCATCTTCACCGTAACTAGGGAGAGGAAGGAAGTGTTGATGTAGTACTTACTTAACGAGAGGCCACCGACTTAGCGACACCCTCATAAGTACCACGGAGTTGGATAATGAGGAAGGTAATCGCTGGGTCAGGATTTGCCTGTAGCTGGCAATGTAACCGTGGTAGATCTTACCCCGTAACACACCACGCAAAGGTGTCTACCCAGCATTACGGGTCAAAACCCCACCCAGTGCCGTAAGTGCCAAAAGTGGGGTCATGGAACCAAACATTGTCACATGGATGCTAAATGTATGATTTGTGGTGGAACCTCTCACGCCAAGGACGCCTGTCCTGTGAGAGAAGATTCCAATAAATTTAAATGTGCAAATTGTGGTGGCAATCATAAATTCAATTTCTGGGAATGCCCTTCACGCAAAAAAGTTTTGAATTCCCGTGCAAAATTGATGACGTGAAATTCCAATCGGATCCCAGATTCGACGGGTAGAAATTTTTCAAACGCTCAAATTTCGAAACCAGTAACCGGTCGAGCAATTCATACCCACCACAATTCACAAACAAATTTTGCCGCTCGTCAACGGGTAACAAGCACTTCAGTAAATTCCAACTTTTTGAATGTACCTACGTATGCAAACATAGCTGCTGGTAGAAAAAATTTCTCTTCTCAAAATGAGGTTTATACCCATATCCCAACGGAAAATAATGGTCATGTTGCCGACTCAGGTAGCATGACTGCTTCCGATTTTGCTTTTTTAACTGAACAATTGCATCACATGATTGATGCAATGTTCAAAGCAAATACCATACCAGAAGCTGTTAAGGTTGGTATTAAGTACACACAAAAAATTGTTATCGGACTCCGTTTTAATGGATCTAAATAATTGTGTGAAAGTTTTAAATTGGAATGCCCGCTCTCTAAAGGGTAAGGAAGATGAATTATTAAACTTCCTAACAGTTCATAATGTGCATATTGCCATTATAACAGAAACTTATTTAAAGCCCGGACTCTCCATTAAAAGAGATCCAAATTATTTTATCTACAGAAATGATCGTCTTGACAGCGCCTGTGGTGGGGTCGCCATTGTCATTAATAGACGTATCAAACATAAATTATTTTCTTCGTTTGAAACCAAAGTTTTTGAAACCTTGGGAGTTTCTGTTGAAACAAATTTTGGTCAATTTTCCTTCATTGCAGCTTACTTGCCTTTTCAATGCAATGGGCAGCAAAAGAATTTGTTGAAAGCTGATCTTCAAATTCTGACTCGCAACAAATCAAAATTCTTCGTAATTGGTGACTTCAATGCCAAACACCGTTCATGGAATAATGCTCAAAGCAATTCCAATGGTAAAATTTTATTTGAAGATTGTTCTGCGGGATATTATACTATTCAATATCCCAATGGCCCAACTTGTTTTTCATCCACTCGAAATCCTTCGACAATTGATTTGGTTTTAACGGATTCAAGTCAGCTGTGTGGCCAATTGGTAACTCATGCTGACTTTGACTCTGATCACCTTCCTGTGACATTTGAAATCTCACAAGAAGCCATTTATAATCCAATCAGCTCTACTTTCAATTATCATAGGGCTGATTGGGATTTATATAAAACGTATATCGATAGGAATTTTGATGTTGATATTCCTCTCGATACCAAAAGTGATATTGATAATGCTCTCGTATCTTTGACAAATTTAATTGTCGAAGCCAGAGGCATTGCAATTCCTAAATGTGAAATTAAATTCAACTCCATTATTATTGACGACGATCTTAAGCTACTGATCCGTCTTAAAAATGTGAGGCGAAGGCAATACCAGAAAACTCGCGATCCCGCGTTGAAAGTTATTTGGCGAGATTTGCTAAATGAAATAAAAAACGTTTCGCTATTCTGAGAAATACCAACTTTGAGAATAATGTCTCGAAGTTGGATCCCAGTTCGAAACCATTTTGGAAATTAACGAAAATTCTTAAAAAACCTCAAAAGCCAATTCCAGCGCTTAAAGAGGAAAATAAAATTTTATTAACAAATGGCGAAAAGGCTCAAAAACTTGCTCAGCAGTTCGAGAGTGCCCATAATTTTAGTCTAGGTCTCACTAGTCCAATTGAGGATCAGGTTACACGAAGCTTCGAAGACATTCTCAACCAAGATAATGTTTTTGACCCTTCGTTGGGAACTAATTTGGATGAAGTGAGATCTATTACTAGAAAATTTAAAAATATGATAGCCCCGGGTGATGATGGTATTTTCTACATACTTATCAAAAAACTTTTTGAGAGCTCTTTATCCTTTTTGGTTAATTTATTTAACAAATGTTTTCAATTGGCATACTTCTCAGATAAATGGAAAAACGTCAAAGTTGTTCCAATTTTGAAGCCGGACAAAAATCCAGCTGAGGCTTCTAGTTATCGCCCAATCAGTTTGCTTTCTTCAATAAGCAAACTGTTTGAAAAGATTATTTTAAATAGAATGATGATTCATATTAATGACAATTCTATTTTTGCTGATGAGCAATTTGGTTTTCGCCATGGGCATTCAACCACTCATCAGTTATTAAGAGTTACGAACTTAATTCGGCTCAACAAATCTGAAGGATATTCGACTGGAGTTGCTCTTCTTGATATAGAGAAAGCATTTGACAGTGTTTGGCATGAAGGTTTGATTGTAAAATTGATGAATTTTAATTTTCCTCTGTACATTATTAAACTGATCCAAAATTATTTATCAGATCGCTCACTGCAGGTAAACTATCAGAATTCTAAATCTGATAGATTACCTGTAAGGGCTGGTGTCCCCCAAGGCAGCATACTGGGGCTCATATTGTATAACATTTTACTTCTGACTTACCTGATTTACCACCAGGGTGTCAAAAATCTTTGTTCGCAGATGACACAGGTCTCTCAGCCAAAGGGCGTAGCCTTCGTGTCATTTGTAGTAGATTGCAAAAAGTTTGGATATTTTCTCCACTTACTTGAAAAATGGAAAATTTCCCCGAATGCTTCCAAAACTCAGCTTATAATTTTTCCACATAAGCCGAGAGCTTCTTATTTGAAACCTTCTAGCAGACATATGGTCACTATGAATGGGGTTCCAATTAATTGGTCTAGCGAAGCTAAATATTTAGGACTTCTGCTAGATCAAAATTAACTTTTAAAAATCACATTGAAGGCCTTCAAGCCAAATGTAATAAATATATTAAGTGTCTATATCCACTTATAAGCAGAAAATAAAAACGTTGTCTTAAGAACAAACTTTTGATTTACAAACAAATTTTTAGACCTGCCATGTTGTATGCTGTGCCAATATGGACTAGTTGCTGCAATACCAGAAAGAAGGCACTTCAGAGGATTCAAAATAAAATTTTGAAAATGATTCTGAAGTTGCCTCCGTGGTATAGTACCAATGAACTTCATAGAATTTCTAATATTGAGACATTGCAACAAATGTCCAACAAAATAATTTCCAATTTTAGACAAAAATCGTTACAATCTTCTATTGCAACGATTAACTCCTTGTACCCTTAGTATAAAATAGGTTAAGACTAGTTTAAGTTGAAAACATTGTAATTCCTACATGGTTCAATTCAACCAGAGGAAAAATTCTAACTGCCAGAGGCAATTGAAATGTATTAATAATAACTAAAAATATAACATAGCATATAAGGATGATAGTGAAAACACGGAACACCTAGTCTAAGAGATGAATGCATGTATTAGATAATTAGCAAATAAAATTAGTTAAAAAAAAAAAAAAAAAAAAAAAAAAAGATACAGCCACGTAGTTCAGCGTCACCTTTGCGTACAACCCGATTGGGCTGCACCTTTGAGTTTCGGATTGAATGATTTGTCCATCGGTTTCGACTTGTAATGTCGAAGACGTTCTGGAAGAGCGTCGGATTGAATGATTTGCTCATCGGTTTTGGTTCCTAATGTCGAAGGTGCCCTGGAAGGGCGCTCGATTGAAAAATGTGTCGTTTCTCAACGGTTTCGACTTAAAAAAGTCAAAGGCGCGCTGAAAGAGCGCCAGCATAAAAATTTGTTTTCTCATCGGTTTCGACATGTTATGTCAAAGATGCTGTAGTAGAACACCAGATTGAATGATTTGCTTATCGGTTTCGACTTGTGATGTCGAAGATGCTCTGGAATAATTAAAACAAGTTAAAATGTCGAAAGAATTCTAGAATAGCGCCGAAGCAAATGATTCGTTTTCCCATCGGTTTCCACTTGTAATGTCTAAGGTGCCAGATTGAACGATTTGTTGTTTTGTTATCGGACTTAACATGATTTGTTTTCGGAATAGTTTTGATTAAATGATTTGTTTTCTCATCGATTTTCTACTTGTGTTGTCGAAGGTGCTCTGGAAGAGTATCGGATTGTTGCAGCTTTTGATGGTGAAGGTTGTGTAGAAGAGGGGCGGATTGTTCGCGTCAAAGAAACACTAACCAGCAGAACGCAACTATTCAAATTTGGATTTCTAAGGTGGTGTGTGAGAGTGCCCAATGGATTGGATTAAGCTTGAAAGGCCAATACATGGTATGTTCAGAGAGCCACCGATATTGTTTTGGTGTTGTAATTGGAAGGCCATCAAATTGTATTTGAAAAGGGTCTTGACTTTGATAATGGGTGAGGTAACAAATAAATCATTTTAAAACCCCAAATGAATTTCTGAATCCTAAATTCCTAAATTCTTAAATTTCGTATATCTTCATTACTTGTCATTTTTTATCAGTTCAGATTGCTGTTTTCAGCCTGGCCAGTGCACTTGCTCCGCGATCCAACTTCGTTTCCCCCAGGGACCATAATATCATCATTTGGCATAAAATGTATGATGGTTTCAATTCGAACGGCTTGCTATACTATGACATATTATGAATTGCATAATTGCGACTTGTAAGTGTTGCAAAAAACGTGGAACGGAACATTCCGGCTGGTTCTTAGCGGCCCAATGCATGGATTTGCAATCTGTTGTCCCTTACGAAGTCCTGATATCCTGCAGATTGGAACTGGAAAGAATCATGACAACTAGACTAAAATCACCTGAGATATATTGTGGCAAAGTTTCCGTTCCACGCTTTCTGCTTGCAGTGTCAATATAATGGTATTTCATCAGTTCAGAAAGCTATGTACGTTGAAGACAATCAACGGGCAAATCAACGTCTAACCCATAAGCTCGTCAATCAAGATATGAGTTATTTCATGCTATCAATCAAAACCATCCCGCTCAATATAATTCGAGACCGGTTCAATTCAGTCAGTTATAATTTCCCCATTTTACCCATCCTCAGTAAGCAAATTCATCCAAGTTGTTACGCTCCGTTGGGAGCTATTAAATACTTCAAGCATCCTTCGTCAAACAAAGCATCATTGCTGGCGAGCTAAAGACTCCTAATCTGATTGCCACCGTTTCCATCAATTCCCAGTTGTTCAAACATTCGAGGTGGGTTTTACTCCTCCTATTCGCTGCAAGAAAAAAGTTCACCACATATTCCAGCTAATTTTGCACAAATCAAACGATTATGGGGTGAAGATCTGTGTAGGGATTATTCTCATTCCTGGCACCGTCTCAGTCGTATTTGAACGAACCATATTCTTCTGCAATTTGAAGATAGACTATACGGTATCAACCCATTCAATTTGAAAACAGTTAAATAAAATAGAGGAGATGAGGATGTTACCCAAATAGTGCACATTTGGAACCCAAATAATTCAGAATTTGAATCATCGTTGTTGGTGTATTTGTGAATGGAATGGAATTATTTTTGGAATCAATCAACAATATATAATACAAAGCTATTTCAATAACTGACGATTTAAGAATGAATTTGAAATCAACAAACATGTATAATTTTTATATTAAATTTCATCGAACTTATTACTTGATGTCGAAGATTTGCACATTGAAGCCATCGAGTACATGACTAAGGTTACCTAATCTCGTTCTACATAGTATGAAAACTTTCTCGTACAATAATAAAAGCTATCTTTGCGGTGTCCATTAATTTTCGGCTTACACATGCTTCGTAAAACTGTCGAATTACGAATGTTCTTCATTCTAAGAATGTTCAGCTGTCGTCGTTTCTGCTCCGTACCGAGTTCGATATAATTCAAAAAACTTGTAGTGGCTTCTGTTCTACCAATAATGCCATCGTTATACCTCCTTCGGAAGATAAATGGATTTTACGACATCCTATTTCACCATATTCTTTGCGGCGCCGAGTCCTCGAACGGAGCTTATTAATAATCCATTACAATCGTCTACAGGTCCGCTCCGCTGCCTGTATGGTGAAGACACTCACTACACGACCACTTCCATTACCAAATTACCAAGAAAGTGTATCCATTGCTTTTAGTTCGAGTAGAAAGCGCGAACCAAATTTATTGCACAATGAGAGCCGTCGCGTTTCATAAATAGTGAGTGGTTGAGGGTTTTCTATTGTCATTATTTCCCAGCATTCTACGACAGTGTTGCGTCACAACCGGCGAAACCACTACTTCCGTTGGACAGCAACAAGTACCAGCGACAACGAATGGCCAGTAAAATGGAAATAATACCCCGAAGAGCTGAAGTGGACTTTGGCAAATTAACTTAAATTCTTCGAAGAAGCCAACAATTTTTCTCAGAAGGTCAATATACAAAGTTGAAGAGTATCAAATTTAGTTAAATAGCATAACAAGTGTAATATCGTTTGTGGATACACGCAAAAAATGTTGCGGTAAAATGTGATTCCATTCCGAGGGTTATTTTAAGAACATGCACCGACGATTTTTAGTAGATAATAAAACCCGTTTGATTTTACCATGCACACAGAACAAATCAACCTTGGTCCTTGTGAAAAGTTGTCACATTTACTGAATCAATGATGACGTTCTTTGACTTTCTCTCTTTTGAAACAAGACGTAGTATACGGAATAGTATTTATTACCACGGATTTTTTCTCTGCGTACGTTCAGAAAGACTTCAAACGATAAGCCATGAAGGCTATTTAATGAATAATTATTCATTAGACGGATGGCTACCACGTTAATGAATGCAACTCCATATGTTCCTCATATTCATGTTTTTTTGCCATCAAAATGTATAAGCACCGCATCGTTAAGTTTCATCAACTGCCACTGTAAACCATAGTTCAACCGCACAAAAAGCCGCAAAAAGCACAAAAGCTCACACCGATAATAAAGTGCCACATCCGATGAGCCTTTACTGCTGACAACAGCTCATAAACTTCCCTGAAGCGAAAGAACGTGCAAATTTTGCGGGCATCACAAATTTCAAACACGAACATCCGATTTGCGTGGAGAATGGAACTTAGCGACGAATGAAAACGGAAAACCTCGCAGGCTCTCAATGTGTTCCACCGATAAACTATTCTACACGGAGCAACTTACCCCGGAGTAGGCAAACAGGAAATATGATCGCAAAGTTTTACGAACAAATGGCAGCACATTGGTCCGGAATCTGAGTACAAGTTCTCGGTCGGAAAACAGACATTGGATCGAAGAATGTACTTACGATGACGGCGATGGCATCGATTCGAACGAAAAGAAATGCGAATCCTAAATCAACCCTCAACTCATAGTTGTTCTTGCCATGCAAAAACAGCATAGCCGTAAAACTTTTTAGGACCGTCCCGCAAGCGTATCATCACGTCTGCTCTGACATGGCGTGGTAGAAAATTTAGTGACTGAACTTTCCCCATAATTCGATTCCCCTTTGATTCGTCTCAGGTTCAGCGCGGCGATTCCGTGCCCTCCCAGGGAAAGAAAGTAAAAGTCTTGACATAAATATTGCTCGCAACAGAGCCAGCTGGTTCTGTATTTGGATCTTTATTGCTAATAGCACTTCGTGGGAGTTTTACCAAATGTGACAAATATTGCTGCATGTGATTGATTATATTTTTTTTCCTTCAATAATAGACCATCAGATTTAATCCTTTCAGTGATGATCATCTCGCGTTCGAAAAACTTAAGTAAGCGAAACATCCACCAAGCTTTTGGAAGAATACCCTATGATGGCCAGGACCATTCTGGAAAGTAAATCACTTGAAATACTGAAGATATGACAATCGGAAGACCATGAAAAAGAAGACTATGATGATGCATATATTTCAGTTCTGGCAGAAAAGTCGGTAGCTCAGCCTTGTAGAAGAAACGACAGCCTGACGTAAGCGATGTAGAACAGTTTTTTTTTGCATTAAGGAATGTAGTGTCATCATGAATGAATATTATAAAATAATTCATTTCTTTTTTTATGCCACTGCTTTACCACAAAATAGGCAAAACTCAAAATATGATAATTGTTAGATATGACAATTTGAAATTTGCCGTTGAAATGTTATCCAGCTTTCCACGTTCACCATAACGGCGGATGCAATATTTTTTTTGACAAGAACTGCTTCCCGACAGTAAACTTACCCGTAATGCTGGGTAGATACCTCTTCGTGGTGTGTTACGGGGTAAGTTCTACCATGGTCACATTGCCAGCTACAGGCACATCCTGACCCTACGAATACCTTCCCAATATCCATCTCCGTGATACTTATTCCTTCTCTCCCTAGTAACGGTACAGACAAGCGTGGCCAGGAATAGTAATTCTAATGCTTTTGTTATTTTTGTCACAGATTGAAATTAAGGATTACACCCACCTTGATTTCTGATAGCAATCTGAACAGAGATTTCAAAGGAAACATGAGTATCACTAGTTTCTAGTCCACGAAATATACCGGAGCAATGCCATGCTTTCGTGTTTTATATATTCGTAAAAATTTTTTTTTCATATTTTATTATACTTATTTTTCATATTTCATTATATTTATTTTTCATATTTTACATTTTATTTTTTAATTTCTATATTTTTATAATTTCATATTTTACATTCTATTATTTTTGTGTCTTAAAATTTTCATATTATTATGTTATAATATTATCATAGTTTCGTATTTCTTTAAATTTAACATTCCACTTTCAAATTTTATATTTTATGTTTTATATTTTTGTATTTTCATATTTATATAATTTCATGTTACTACACCTTTATATTATAATATTTTTATATTATCATATTTTCCTTACTCTTATTTACTCTTATATGTTTCCTATTTTTATACTTATATACACATTATGATGCCTTTTTTATGCTTTCACATTTTTATACTTGTATATGTTCATATTTTTATACTTTTGTATTTTCATATATTTGTATTTTTTCATATCATATTTTCATATTGTATAATTTGAAATATTTTATTTTCATATTTTAATTTTTTTGCCTTTCTTATATTTTCATACTTTCATGTTGTTATAATTTAATTAGCATATTTACATATTTCTATATTTTTATTATATTACTAGCGAAAGGAACCCAGCTTTGCCCGGGTGTTACAAATGTCACAATGAACTATTGGCAGCACCGCACTCTAGATCAATTTTTTGCTTTTGTTATGTTTTTCTCAACAGCTGGCCCAAAATTGTGTTCTAATGACTTTTTACATTTCCCCGTTAAATTCACCAACTTTTTGTATATACAAACCTTGCGAATCTCAAAACAAATCGATTAGGGAAAAATTCTGGTAAATCGGTCAACTCGTTCGCGAGTTAAATCGTCAGGAAGGAAATCTCAACTCATTTTTATTATATAGATTTTTTATACTTTCATATTTCCATCTTCTATATTTTCGTGTTTTAATATTTTTATATTATCTTATTTTCAGATCTTTATATTGTCATATTCTCAAAATTTAATTCTTTAATATCACATTTTATATTTTAACATTTGCAATATTATCATATTCTCATGTTTTTATTTTTGTATCTTCATTTTTTATTTTCATGTTTTCATATTTTTTAAATTTTCATATAGCAATTTTTATTCTATTATTACACTATATTTTTATGTTTCTTATTTTCATATTAAAAAATCATATTTTTATGCTTTTATATATTTATATTATTGTATTATGTACCTTCATACTGATTTAACATTTTCATAGCCCACTACAAAACATCCCAGGAAGGAAAGCTTCACAACCTGCCATGTAACCTTTACGTAGACGACTTCCTGGCACATAAACTGCTATCTGATATATAACATTCTAAATAATAAATATTTTTTTTACAATTTCCAGCTTCTTCTACAAGAGATGTACATCCCGAATCAACTTCGGCTCCTAGTTGACGTTGTACTCTACAAATATATATAAAATTTGATATAATTTCTTATCATAATGTTATTCATTTCACTACATATTTATTTATATACAATTACCAAAATAAGAACTTAAAAAGAACGCGGTGCGTATGGTACGGTATGTCCACGCATCCTTCAACCCCTGTAGATTCGTGATATGTATCATGTAGAAGTGACTGATTGACTGATACATTTCGAAGAATCATCTCTGCAGCAAACACAACGCAGTGGGCCGCTTTGATGTTTATGTGATACCACAGGTATGCTGTAAGCATCAATATTGGAAAGAAAAATGATTGGGCGTCATCTAACTCAATGTGGTTTTCCAGGATGCTTTCTTTGTACTGGCTGCGTTTGTGTTCGATTAGATTAGATTAGATTAGAACTGCTTCCCGTAAGTAAACTGGAACTTTTATCTAAGGAAACGCTAAAATGTTCATGTTACAAATGGAACCCATTATGGTGTTTATTCTTCCATCAACAAAATGATAACTAAATTTCTAATTCAAAATTAAATAATCATTTACTAATGTTTGTCTTATTTCAGATATTATTGATAATGAACTATGAAATGGGCATAGAGCATCGGTTCTCAACCTGGGGTACATGTACCCCTGGGGGTACCTTCGCTGGCCCTAGAGGGTCTCTCTTCTCTTCTCATTGGCATTACATCCCCACACTGAGACAGAGCCGTCTCGCAGCTTAGTGTTCATGAGGCACTTCCTTAGTTATTAACTGCGAGGTTTCTAAGCCAGGTTACCATTTTTGCATTCGTATATCATGAGGCTAACACGATGATACTTTTATGCCCAGTGAAGTCGAGACAATTTCCAATCCGAAAATTGCCTAGACCGGCACCGGGAATCGAACCCAGCCACCCTCAGCATGGTCTTGTTTTGTAGCCGCGCGTCTTACCGCACGGCTAAGGAGGGCCCTAGAGGGTACCTCGGGCAAAAATGCGTAATGGCGGACATATTACAATTTCAATCAAAATTCATTGATAAAGTAGTGATAATCGCGTATTTTCAAAAATTTATATTGTACATAATATGTAATGCGATCAATAAATCCCAATTGACACAACCAGCACAATGTATGAAGGGCTGCGGAACAATAGATCAAACGAACAAAACATCGAATGAACAAAATGATTATTTTTTCACTAAAACTCGGTTGCTTCGTTGCAAGAGGAATAGAAGCATCCTTTTACGCCTCTCGGAAACATTCATCCAAGCAGCTCGAAGGCTTCCTTTCAAGAGGCTCGGAAGCCTCCTTTTTTTAATTTATTTATTTATTTATTTGCCGTCAATCAAATGTAGACCAATTATACTTTGTACAATAAATACTTATTATCTAGTCTATGTGTACTTCAGTCATTACCTAACTTGTCTAGAGAAGAACACTTTTTTAGATTAGTTTTACTCATCGTTACATCAATTGTTTCACAATGTGCATTATAACATGTCATCATTCTATTTATTGGGCCATTTCTGCCATAGTTTGTTCTTTGATTATTGATATAAAATAGACTTCTATTTCTAAGTGGACGGATAGGGGCGTAAAAATTAATATTTGCCAAAATTTTACTACTATCCACTCTTTGTGCGATAATATCGTTCATGAGAGCTATCATTGAGAATTCCCTGCGTTTTTTAATTCTTCTAGGTTAATTAATAAACACCGTGATTCATAAGGAGGCGATGGTAGAGCCGGCCACCCTAGTTTTCGGAGCGCAAAAGTAAAAATTGTTTCTGAACTGATTCTATGCGGTTTACATGTGTTTCATGATACGGAGCCCAAACTACACTGCAGTATTCTAAATGAGGCCTAACATGTGCAACGTACAAAGTTTTGATTGTGTAAGGATCATTGAAATTATAACTGAATATTTTGATAAAACTAAGCATGTTGCTTGCTTTATAGATAATATTATTATAGTGATCTATAAACGATAATTTGGAGTCCAGAATGATACCTAAATCCCTAATTAGTTTGCATCTTTCAACTGTTTTCTGACCTATGTATATTTGTTCTTGTGGCGTATTGATCTTTCTTGTAAACGAGATTGAATGGCACTTTTTATATTCAGTTGTAACAGATTTTCTTACACCATTTATAAAAATCGTTGATTTGATTTTGAAGCACTAGTAGATCAGATTGCTTATGTATTTCTAAAAGAGTTTCATGTAATCTGCGTAAATTGAAACATTCAGGTAATTCAAAACATGATTCACATCGTTGACGAATAAGATGAATAACAATGGACCAAGGTGGGATCCTTGTGGTACTCCAGATGTAACCTTAACTTGTTTTGACAAACATCCATCAAATCTTACTCTCTGGGTTCTGCCAGTCAAATATGACTCAATCCATTTTATTAACCTGGGATTGAGGCCTAGCTTGGATAATTTGAAAAGTAAGAGAGAAATATCAACTCTGTCAAACGCCTTACTGAAATCAGTGTATAGAGCTTCAACATAATTTCCTCTATCTAAAGCGTTTATCGAAAATTATACAAATTGCAGCAAGTTAGTCGTTGTTGACCTTCCTTTAACAAAACCGTGCTGGTTACGGGTAATTAAACCTTGAACTTGTGTGAAGATTTTATTGTTAATAATGGATTCAAATAACTTAGGAATGCAAGACAATATAGCGATGCCACGGTAATTTTTAATGACAGATTTTTGCCACTTTTAAAATTGGTATCAAAACGATTGTTTCCAAGTAGAAGGAAGCGTATTGTGTTTCAGAGATGAATTAAACAACCAAAATAGAGGTTTACAAACTCATTTGGAAGTGATTTAAACAGTATGGGTGGTAGGTGGTCAGGGCCAGCACCCTTCGAAGAGTCTAAAGATTTGAGGGCATGTAGGATTTCGTTTGGAGATATGTTATCGACTGCGACATCATTTTCTAACTCAGGAAGGTAAGAGAAATAAGAGTAATCACGATCACAGTTATCATGTATTGTGTAAACGTCTTGAAAAAAATCAGCAAATAAGTTACTGACTTCAAATGATTAATTATTGCGTTCAATCTTATTAGGCCGATACAAATATTTAAAATCCATTTTGTCTCCCCCCCTCGGATTTTTTTTGGCAAAAAATAATATTTTGAGGGGGCAACAAAAAGAAATTCGGATAATTTTGATGATTTTCAAAACATTCTTTAACAAATCTAAGGAGTTTTTCATTTTATTGTTTATTTTTTGTTATCCCCCCCCCCTTGACTTTTCGGAGACCAGTAGGACAAAAAGTCAATTAAATATTTGTAACGGCCTTAGTGTAATCATCATGTGCCTTTTTAATTTCTAAATTCAACTCATCACATAATGACAAATAATATGCTAAATTTGAATCGTTCCTATTATTCTTATACGCTTTATGCGCTTTTTGTTTTCTATTTTTTATATTAACTATATTCCTATTGTACCATGCTGGAATCTTATATTTATATTTTTTGTTTTGCTATAGGTACTGCCATCACTAATACATCGCTCAATGTTTGATAGAATACATTTACGGCTTGGTCAGGATTTAGGTTGCCGATAAGGGTTTGCCAATCGATACAGTTCAAGTTATTTTTAATAAGCTCGTAGTTTGCATTTCTAAAATCGAGATAGGGTTCGGATAAATTGTCATCAAATGTTCTAGATGTCTCGTGGTTGAAAATGGAGTATTCAATTGCAATATGAAACACTTCGTTTTTCCATAGAGGGAAGATGACTCAGTCACGCAGAAATCATCAGTCATATTAGTAAAAGTAAGTCTAGGTAGCAATTGTTATGATTTCTAACATGATTCACTTAATGCAATCCTATGTTTGAACTTTTGTCAAAGAGAGTTTGAAGTGTTTCATTATCTCCTACAATTGGTATCAAAAAATGATCATTTTCGTCGTCAACAATAAAAATAGCTGCTCGCTGATTAAAGTCACCATATATGTGAACGTTTGTTTCGGCATTAAATTTTGATACGATTTCTTCAGCAATAGTGAAAAATTTTTCATATGACTCCTTTTTGCATGTTCAGGAGGAAAGTACACTGTCGCAAAAATATGTACTTGGTTCCCAATAGCAGACTTGATCCAAATATGATCAAATTCTTTACATTTAACTGATTCAATTTCTTCGGCCTCATAATCTGTGCTAGCAGCGATCAATACTCCTCCACCAGATTTCTTATTAGATAGCGATTTATCGCGATCATCTCTAAAAACATTGTAGCGATTCCCAAACACTTCTTCATTATTCACACTAGAATCCCAACTAGTCTCAGTTCCTAAAATGAAGTTATAATCACAAGATGCTACCTGTTTGTAAATTTCATTAATTTTACAGGCACTTTTCATCCTGTTAAAATTTTGACAATAAATCGTTACTTCTTTAGTTGAACCTAATGCGTCAATGCCTCGTTCTTCAGAATCTTGCGTCTCTAATAAAGAAAATTTGCATTACCTACATTCGACGAAGCTATATGGTTTGAATGACCTATGAACCAGTTGGGCGAGGAAGAGCCACACGTCGGTCTGATGAGGGGGTTGAGTGTCTCTCCTCGTTGGAAATTGGTGTATCTATTATTGCCATTTGATGTCGGGGGCCCGGCAAATTGTCGCTTCGCTGCGTTGAGTAGTTCTCTATCGGGCGCGTAGTTCCTATTATTGTTGTTGTTGTTGGAGGTGTTGGCGGCTCCGTTGTAATTGAAGTAAACGCTGTTGTAATTGATATCGTTGTTTTTGTTGCTCCTCGATCGACGATTTCGTGCCCCTTTATATGTTTTTGTTGACTTGTCATATTCACTCCAGTCGGCTCTCCACACCTTCCATAATGTTCTGCGCCCATTTATCCACCTGCAATTCGTGTCATTAGAAGGATTCGGTTGTGGAGTAAATATATCCATATCCAGGTTAATCAGTTCATCAGCTATGTTTGGTGCAGGGTCTTGTATCGTAGGCTTCAAATTCGACTCCAGAGCACTGAAAGCTTTCAACTCGTCTAATACTTCCGAGTTGATTGGATTTATCTGTTCCACTACTTGTGAGTGATCAGCAAATTTAGACGCAATCTCCTGCGTGCATATTCCTAAATTGGTCATTTCGAGCAGAAGATTGGCCATCATCGATTTGAGCGAATCGGTAATGTTTTGCTTAACGACCTCCAGTGTGTCATCAAAAAGTGTTGATACGTGGTTTTTGAGGGCGGTGACCGCGACCGTTGCATTTTTATTCGCCTTCAGCTCGTTTTTAATACCGTCAAGCTGGGACTCAAGACGATCAACTGCTTCGTGGAATACACTGTCGTTCTGCATCTTCAGGGTAGGCCTGTGATTGGCCTCCGTTTGAGCTTTCTTTAATCTGATCTGAGAGAAGTGACTGTTGGCAAATCAATTCTTTCAGATTAAGTTCGATGCCGACACGGGATTGACAATCTGTGCAAGCGGGCAGCATGTATTCGCGCACCAAATCTTCATGCTCCCGTTTAACTCCAATACAAGCAGCGTGGAATCGCTTTGGACAACTTTCACATTTCCACAAAAACGATTGTCACTAACACTGCTTTTACAAATTTTGCAACTCATTATGCACCAAGTATAATTGAGGCTTCACTTAAAGATTAATTATTTAATTACACTAAATAAAAACGCGGACCGAATCGAAAATGCGACCGCACTGTTTGGTGTCTACTTGCCAATGAAGGGAATTTTAAGAGGCTCGGAAGGCTCGGAAGCCTCGCTTCAAGAAGCTCATAATTCTTCTTTCAATAGGCTTGGAAGCATACTATCAAGAAGCTCAGAAGCGTTCTTTCAAGATGCAACGGAAGCTTCCTTTTAAGTGGCTCGAAAACCGCCTTCAAGAGGTTTAGAAGCCTCTAATAAAGAGGCGCAGAAGTCTACTCTAAAGGGACTCAAAAGCTTAAAGGTGCTTCCCTTCAAAAGGGCTCGGAATTATGTTTTCAAGAGGATTGGAAGCCTACTTTCGAGAGGGGGTACCTCAAATCATGCAAAAGTTCGAAGGGGTACCTCTCAAGAAAAAGGTTGAGAACCGCTGGCGTAGAGTAACCAGTGACATCCATCCATGCGAATGAATTAATTGCATCATCATATAATTTGCACCCGTAATGATTAACAAAGGGACGGGGCTAATGGGCTCACTATATTGAATACAAGATAGCAGCTCTCCCACGTGCGCGAGCCATTTTGTTCCAGATTCCGCGGAGAGCGGTCCCTGCATTGGCATCAGTGGCAATAATCGGAGTCTGTTGGGTCCAGAGCATTGCGGTCCCAGCATCGGGCTTGGTGGAGCTCGTCGGCGTGTTGCTGCAGAATCATCGTCGCGTGGCCTTCATCAGCAGTACTTCAACGAAGCTTTCTGTAAAGCGTAGTAAAGCATCGAGTGGCCATCCGCAACAATCGTCAGCGAACATATGTATATTAACAATGTGTGACAAATATTCTTTACAGGAACAAAAAAATGGATGACAATTATGGTAGCGTCAGTGATGGCCATTGGCCATGGCCATTTATTCGCCACGTTAGCGTTTGTAACTATTTTGCATTGGAAAGTGATATTATCTTGCCAGATTGTGATTAATATTTGGGAAGGCGCATCCTTGTGTATAATTTTCTATTGCATGTACCTGCCGATGGTCACCGCAGAGGTCAAGAACGGAGCCATCCAATTTTTTCACAGACACCATGTGTTTAGCAATGTGGTGAAACTTGCTTTTGCATATAATAGTTAACTATTGAGAAATCGACTGTATATTTTTATTTCGATTTTAAGGACGGCTACGCAGTCTTTTATTATTGAAAAAAGATGTATATTTATCCGACGTTTCGACACGGGGCTGGTGTCTTCATCAGGGGAAAAATACGATATTCGTCCCTAGTCTATTGTTTAGTCTAACATTAACTGTCTGGTATGTTAGGAAAATTATTTTGAGCTTTTCAGTGGTATGTCTTCACTTGTCATAAGACGAGTTTGTACAATCCCATTTACATAAGAAAATTATTTTGAGCTTTTTAGTGGAGTCAAGTACGAGACACTGAAGACGACCTTACTGTTGAGGTCGAAATACGTATCTGTCAAGATACAATTAAGTGGTGGAATTCAATGGGATTGTATAAACTCGTTTTATGACAAGTGAATCCCATTTGATTCCACCATTTAATTGTACCTTCACAGATACGTATTTCGACCTCAACAGTAAGGTCGTCCTCAGTGTCTCGTCACTCGGCCGTAACTCTCTGCGCGTTTCGAAGGGACTCGAGAGTGCCCCTAAAAATAGAACTACGCACATCACCCGATCCATCGTCGCTTTGATCAATCGTGTCAGTTTATCTGGGAAACCGTGTTCGTGCATTAGCTGCCATAGCTGGTCCCGATCGATTGTATCATATGCGGCTTTGAAGTCCATGAATAGATAATGTGAGGGCACGATGTGTTCGCGGCATTTCTGCAGTACTTGGCGAATGGCGAACACCTGGTCCGTGGTGAAGCGTTCGTCCATAAAACCCGCCTGGTACTGCCCCACGAACTCTCTTGCAATTGGTGCTAGTCGACGGCATAAAATTTGGGAGAGTACCTTGTAGGCGGCGTTCAGCAATGTGATTGCGCGGTAGTTGCTACAATCCAGCTTATCGCCATTTTTGTAGATGGGACACACGACACCTTCCATCCACTCCTGCGGCAAAACTTCCTCCTCCCAAATCTTGGTAATGACCCAGTGCAGCGCTCTAGCCAGTGCATCACCACCGTGTTTAAATAGCTCTCATGGTAGTTGGTCAACCCCAAGGGCTTTGTTGTTCTTTAACCGGCCAATCTGCTCATGGATTTCCTGGAGATCTGGAGCCGGTAAAATTATGTCCTGCGCGCGTTCTCCCAGATCCATCACCATACCGCCATCTTCGTCTGCCACATCGCCATTCAGGTGTTCTTCGTAGTGCTGCCGCCACATTTGGATCACCTCACGCTCGTTCGTAAATAGTTTCTAGTTTATGTCCTTACTCATATCAGGCTGTGGCACGTGGCCCTTACGTGAACGGTCAACTTCTCATAGAACTTCCGTGTGTTATTAGCGCGGTACAGTTGCTGCGTCTCTTCACGGTCTCGATCCTCCTGCTGGCGTTTTTTCCTCCGGAAAATCGAGTTTTGTCTGTTCCGCACCTTTGTATCGTGCCTTTTTCGCCCTCGTGCGGTGTTGGAGCAATCTCGCCCATGCTGCATTCTTCTCTTCCACTAACTGCTCACATTCGCCGTCATACCAGTCGTTTCTGTGATCCGGGGATACCGTGCCAAGTGCAGCGGTTGCGGTGCTACCAATGGTGGATCGAATATTTCTCCAGCCATCTTCAAGAGACGCTACGCCTAGTTGCTCTTCCGTTGGGAATGCCACTTCCAGCTGCTGCACGTATACTAGGGCTAGTCTACCGTATTGTAGCCGCCCAATGTTTAGCCGCGGCATCAGACTTCGACGCGTGTTGTACACCGTCGAGAGTTATGAGCGCAGGCATACTGCAACGAGGTAGTGGTCGGATTCAATATTCGCTCTGCGGTAAGTGCGGAAGTTCGTGATGTCGGAGAAGAATTTACCGTCGATTAGAACGTGGTCGATTTTGTATTCCGTTACTTGATTAGGTGATCTCCATGTGACCTTGTGGATATTTTTGCGGGGTAAGAAGGTGCTTCGAACTACCACTCTGCAGGAGGCTGCGAAGTTTATGCATAGTTGGGCGTTGTCATTCGATACGGTGTCCGACGATCGGTCTATATATTTCCTCCCTTCCTACCTGTGCGTTCATGTTGCCGATGATGATTTGTACGTCTCGCAATGGGCATCCATCGTATGGCTGCTCCAACTATGCGTAGAACGCTTCTTTCTCGTCGTTGGGTCTCCCTTCGTGTGGGCAGTGCACGTTGATGATGCTATAGTTGAAGAAACGGCCTTTTATCCTTAGCTTGCACATCCTTGCGTTGATTTGCTGCCTCATTGGTGGTGCCACGGTTTTGGTAGAAGGTAGCCGCTAGATGCCCGCTTTTCCACACATTCTGTCCTGTCCAGCAAATCTCCTGCAGCGCCACGACGTATTTCACAGTAGATTATCCTGTCGCAACCTGCAAAACCTAGCGACTTGCAGTTCCATGTTCCAAGCTTCCAATCGCGATCCTTTATTCGTCGCCTAGGTCTTTGCCGATAATATCGAGTCGTATTATCCCATATACTGTTCGTAATTATTGGTTTTCCATGCGGCTTATTGGGCATACGCGAACCTCCTGTCTTGTCCGAGGTGCCGTCGTGTCAGGGCTTTTTAGCGTCCCACCTAACACCATGACTTGGACTTGTGCGCTTTGGGCGGCACACGGTCGCTTTGGTGGGGCCTACTTGCGGATACATGCAGCTTTTTATAGGAGTTTAACAGGGCCCACTGTCAAACTCCATCACATCCTTGGCAAGCCCCACAACTCGCAGATGGCCTGGGGAAGAATCGTCAAACCCTTAGACATAGTCCCTGCTGCCCGCCCAACGAACATTGGAACTGCATTAAGCATTTATACAGCTAAAACTCGTCTTCTTAGGCTAAAAACTACCTTATTCGACTTGAAGTTGGAAGTTTCTCACAAGCATCATATATTTGGTTTTTACTCAAGTGAAAATTTCTAAATAGTAGTTGTAAATTCTCAACAAGGTTTCAAGAAGCGTAAATCGGTTCTTCTCAAAACCCCCATTTGAAACGGAAAAGAGTTGGTTATAGACGAATCTTTTTCAAATTGAAAGTGGCGATTATGGCGTCGGGGGCGGTCCCACCCGCATGAGAGCAAAAAAACAGTATTAATAGTCATCTTTTAGCTAATTCAAGCATCAAACTCAAATATGGCCAATCAAACCCTCTTCTTTGTATAGTAATGGTCCTGACAAAGGATTGATTTTAAAAATTTTGCGTCTTTTAAATTACTAACAGCATGCGAGCAACGTTTTTTTCTTAGTTGGGTTTTTTTCACTTTTTGAGCCGTCGTCTAATACTGTAGTAAGACCCAACCCCTGGTATAAAAATAATGACGTACCCACGGGTCGATGACGATTTGTAGAAATAATTCCCAATATGTATTCTGCATTATATTATTTTTACTCCTTTTACTTTATGTAGCAGTTCAATTACCAGACTCTGTACACATTTACGATACGTGGCATACAGTGATGAATTTTTGTCGCCAACTGTCGATAAACAACTGATTCTGGGTACTATACTCCATGGTAAATTCGTTTTAAAAGGCTCCACACGTAGGGGGCACTGGTTCTAATAATGCATTTAAACTTGTTTTACCCAGCTGTGCGAAAAAAAATAGGGCCCCTTCACGATAAAAGTTCCTCTCTTTTATCGTTATTCGTCATCTATTGAGAGCGATTTCTGCAAACCTTGACATGACCACATCACCTAATCAAGAAACGGATAACCAAATCGACCACGTTCTGATCGACGGTCAGTTCTTCTCCGACATCGCGAACTTCCGAACTTAGCACAGCGCGAATATTGAATCCGACCACTACCTCGTTGCGGTATGCATGCGCTCAAGACTCTCGACGGTGTGAAACACGCATCGAAGTCGAACCCCGCAAAAAAAGTGCAGCATGTGGAAGTGGCACACGCTACGGAAGAACAGCTAGGCGCAACTAACACCAATCGCAAGAAAGTTCGTGGGGCAGTACCAGGCGGGATTTATGGGTGAACGCTCTACCACAGACCAGGTTTTCACCATACGTCAGGTATTGCAGAAATGACACGAATACAACGTGTCCACACATCATCTATTCTTCGACGTCAAAGCCGCATATGATACAATCGATCGGGACCAGCTATGGCAGCTAATGCACGAAAACGAATTTCCGAAAAAAACGGATACGATTAATCAAGGCGACGATGGATCGGGTAAAGTGCGTAGTTCTAGGTATTCTCGATTCCCTTAGAAACGCGCAGAGCGTTACGGCAAGGTGATGGTTGGTGGATTCATATTATCTATTAACAAAACGCTTATTAAACCGGTAGTTCTCTACGGACACGAGACCTGGACGATGCTCGTGGACCAACGCGCATTTGGAGGTTTCTAAAGGAAAGTGCTGCATACAGGAGGCGAATGAACCACGAGTTGCATCAGCTGTTGGGAGAACCATCCATCGTTCATACCGCGAAAATCGGAAGACTGCTATGGGCTAGCCAGAATGTTGAACAGTAATCCGGTAAACAATGTTTCTCGACAACGATCCGACGGGAATAAAAACACGAAGCGCACAGCGAGCGAGGTGGATCGATCAGATGGAGGAAGATTTGCGGACCCTCCACCGACTTCCCGGTTGGCGTCGTACAGCCATGGACCGAGCTGAATGGAGAAGACTTCTATGCACTGCACAGTCCTGTGGCCACAATAAATAAATAATGGGCGAGGTTGCTGCAACATCGCACGAGAGCGAACGAGTCATGATACAAACGGACGCAGAACAGGCAAAACTTAATTTCCCGGAGGAAAAAGCGCCAGCAGGAAGACCGAGACCGTGAAGAGACACTGTTCACGTAAGAGCAACGAGCCACAGTCTGACATGTGTAAGGACATAAACGGGATCCTTCTTTCAAATACGACAGCGAAAAAGAAAATTCAAATAATTATCATACATTTTAATGATGAAAATCGCAGAAACTCTCGTATTTGACTAGATTCCAAGATTCAGCGGATGAGATCGATTTATGCGTTTGAGTCCAAATACCAAAGAAAAAGAATTAAGAAGCAATACTACAAGCTCACCTTTAAAACATTTAAAACATAAAGCTGGTTTGGCTGGCTTCGTTCTACTATTTCCAAAGCTTTTCTGTGACCCATTTTGCTCAAAGTTGGCCTGAGGGTCAGCATTCAATGTGTACTGAACTATTCTACCCGGCTGTATACTTTATGCCTGAAAAATATTATTTGAAGGCATAGCGATATTTTAACGGGTTGAGATTTTGGCTGAAACGTATATACCGCAGACGACGATAAAAGACGAGGAATGAGAAAAGGCATTTGAAAAAAATCACCAAGCTTATGCCAACAATTCAGCTTGGATTCTCGTCGCTCTAAATTGATTTTCTAAATATAAAAGAAAAGTATCAATCGTTCCCAACAATACCAAAGTCGATTCACGGTGTCAACAAATGATTTCAACAAATCGCTCTAGAACAAAGGCTTTCGCACTGCTAAATGGACAGATTCGATGATGGTGACGTTCCAACGGAACACGGTCGTACGCTGCCAAAACCAATGCCGCAGAAAGAAGCTTCGAATGAAGCCGAAAATAATTCTTTTCTTTCGGGAGATAAATCTGAACTTTATTCCATCCGGTCGTCATTGTTGTGCTCGTTCTTGGCACCAACAGGACCCTGGAAGATATCGATTTGGTTTCCGGTCGCCTTCCTTCGAATGCTGCATCCAATATGTTGCTTTTTTCGGTTACGCTACACTCGAATGGAGCTAGCGTTATGGAAAATTGGGACTTTCCAATTACAACTTGTGCGATATACGGTTTCAATGCTCCTGAATTTGCCCTGGCATCTGCTTTTGACTGTTAAAAATAACAACTGATACTTATTCAGGGACATGTTGTATCCAGCATATTTTCTAAGTCGTTAGGACTGTTACCTTCGCGTGACCTAACTTCATGAGTCGCTTCCGTCGATGATTACCCCCAAGTTGTGTTTTCCTCCTTTATCTGGAGCGCAACAAAAAAAACAGCAACGAAATGGAACAAAAAACTGCGAGCATGAAAAAGTCAACTTCATAAAGCGGAAACATTGTCCTCCGCACCATAGCGAGCACCGAAAAAAAGAAAAACATTCGCTGCTTTGCATCTCGATTGTATGTTCTGCGCGCGAAGGAGAAACGATAAAAAAAACTTCTTTTCCTGTGCTTTTACGTGTTGGAGGATATTTTCGTATCGTTTGAGCAATTGTTTCAGTTTGGTCAGTCCATTTGTTCTAGCTCCAAACGACTCTTTGTTCTGTGAGCCACCACCCTTCTCCATCGCCACCCCATTACTGCGAGTGAATATGGTTTCGAATGAAGGTAAAGGCTCGTACGCACCGAAAAACGCCAATGAAGCAACAATACTCGGTATGGCCGGAAAGTGCTTATGGTCATTTATATGGGACCTAACTGGAGCGAATTAGCCACTGTTTGTTGGTCGGTTCGGCTTCATCAGGACACTACCACCTGTGAGTAGGTCCATATGTAAGCAATCACATTCGAAGCGGTTGGCGGTTGGAAACGGAAAGCATTAGATGGTGAAACCACATTCCCGTAGTGGCTTCTAGCCCATGCGGTCATTCAAATTGGATTTAATGGATTTGACGTTCGCAATACAATTTCGGTTCCAGCGGTGCGTTGCGATCATCAAAGAGCTTGGCTAATGGAAATTGTTGGTTCACAGGGAAACATTTGAAAACGACCCATCCCTGACGATCAATACTACCGCACACTAACCCTTGCCTTTGTTCGAAAATTTCTACCGCATATGTTATCATGCAGAGTCATCGTGTAGATATTGATTATAGCTCAAACTGCACAAAACGTATTTTTATGGTATCTATTCTATCAATTGTAAACCTGCAGTCTAAAGCAATTTTAATTTTCTAAAAAAAAACTTCTTTCTTTTGAAAAGCATATCCCGCTGCCATTTCTGGCGATTTACCCATACTTAGCATAATCGAATATATTATATGACCCGCAGTGCTTTCGCATATTTCTGCTTTTGTTCTACAGCGTAACATGATTGATGAATGTTTCCTAAATGTATATTTAGCTTTCATCCCGCATTGTTCCCCACTAGGACGCCATCCGTCTTGTGACAACGTGGAACACCAACAAATCTCCACCCACACCGTAATAAAGCTACTACATTTTTATCACGAGATTTCAACACTTCGCCTGTGAAACGCATACGCAATATGTTAAACAGGGTAAGAGGGTTAATTTCCACTTGACTGCAGTTGCGTTGCTTCCTGGAAGGGTACAGGACGATCATTATGATTTTTCTCTCCTTCGTTGATGGCGTTGTAACCCACTGAATTGAACGTGTTACCGCGTCGTTGTCAAAGGAAAATCCACAGAATAAAATATGGCCATATTTAACCCTCTTCTATGTGTTCATCAAACTGCCTCGTGTTCGCGTTTCATACGCAGAAGATCCCAAATAAAGAATTGTTCAATGAAAAAGCTTTTTTTTTGTTTACAGAATAAAGTATTCCATCAACTCAAATTTGGCCGGGATTGTGCTTAAAAGCACCAAGCACCAATGATTTTGCACCAATGAATATTTTTACCGTCTTCTTTCTTCAAAGTATCGCAGGATATTTAAAAAAAAAGTTTTGTGCGGTTTAGCAGAACTCCGATTATTTGATAAAATCATTGGCAAATGATAGTCAGCTTGGAAAACGATATCTAATTATTCGCTGTTACGAATCAACTAATTATTTGGTACACATTTTATTTTAAAAGAAAAGAAGCAAATGAAATAATGTTGTGGTCCAGCTCCTAAATGAATAACATTCGTTTGCAAACCTAATTACAGTGGATGCCTAAGTAATCAAGGAGTAATTAGCACAGCCAAACACTTGTACTTTTATTCGTAGGAAAGCGCGTTCGTAGTGTATTGTTGCGACCAGGACAAAGTAAAAGGAAAAGTTTTTAATGAGACTGGCAGTTGGCAGTCGTGGATAGAAACCAGATTAGTAATTCCCAGTAATGTTGCTGTTCGTAGCTGTCGGCTACCCTAAATTTTGATGTTCGCTGTGATGGTCGTTGCCACAAAAATTAATCATCAAATCTCTGAACGAATTATGTTTATTACACCAAAGAAACAGCTGACAGAAAGTACCTACTGCTGGTATCACTTCAGGGTGTTTTGACTATAATTGCTGATTATGAGCAAACTTGACTTCAATCCCCTTCGAATGCTGTCGTCAAAAATGACAAATGGATTATGGATGTGACGAAACCGTTTTGGTCCTAATACTAAAGACTGTCATTTAACGTTAGAAAGATGTTGAGGTCAATACGACTCATTAAACCTCAAAGTTTAACCACAGGTAACAGATATTTACACGGATAATTTCGTAAACTCATGTATGAGTAAAAATATAACCATTTTTGGGGAAATTTTGACAACTTGAAATGGGTGAAAAAACCCATTTTGAGAAAGTTGACCAATATCAAAACGTTTTATTTGAAACCCATAAATGGGTGAAAAAAGTGTTGTGAGATTTTGTTTGGAAATTTGGTTGACAATTGCGTTTTCCGGCGTTGCTGAAATTTCTTGAATTATTGTGATCTGTTTTACGCGGGATAATAGAAACACTTGAACGTAAGTAACTGAAATCAATTTAAATTGAATGTAAATAACCTACAGTTTATTTCATTATTAAATAGGATCGGAGCCGATGGAACCATCAATTCATCAAGGCCACGATGAGGGTTATGTCTATGGAATGTAAAAATGTCATTAGGCCGATACAAATATTAAATTTATTTTATGTCCGACAGCTCTCGGAAGGTACGAGGGGGGGGGGGATAAAAAAAAATAACAAGGAAACAAAAAAAAGTCCAAAATGCAATTATTCTATGGAAATTTTAAAATTTTTTATGGAAAATGACAGCAAAGAATGTTTAGATAAAGCAAAGAATATGAATATTTGTAACATATTTATCCAGTAGTGAATATAGCATAAACTTATAATTTAAAAAAATACTGGAACTTATTTCTGTAGAATATTCAGAATATTTTTTTTTTGAAAAGTGCTGTTTTGCTGAGTCCATCAGCAAAACTGTTGTAACTGTTGAAACAATAACAACAAAATATTTAATACTGCCAGAATTATAAACTTCAGTCAAGTATGAAACTCAAACTGGTTGGGCAATGGTCAGATGTACTTTTGAAATCGTGTTGTTCAGACGTGTTGTCTGAACATGACCATTTTATGAAGTTCTTGCAAAGGTTCGGAATCGCAGACTTCCTGGACTATACGGAATACATGTGAAGTGTGAAGTAGAATCGGTGAAGCATCATATCAGCATGCCCTACTACGGGGATTTTTGTATAGTCGTACGGAGGTCATTTCGGCTCAAGCACGGCGGTTGCTGTCTGGGCGCTTCCCAACCCCCACACGATCTGAGATGTCTTCTCAGGTGTCTGGTTGCAGATTTTCGTTTAACTTACTTCAAGCAAAGGTGCGATACACCTTGATTATTGGGAGTTTTATGAAAAATAAAAAATTCTTCCAAACAAGTTCTAACATAATCTAAATAAATCTCTATTTCTTTATAAAAATAGCTAATCAAAATTACGGAGTCTCGTTTTGACCGTCGTCTAGTGCGGTTGGTTTGCGCTCTACTTTTGTGCGGTGATTCGCACTAAAAGTAGAACAATAGAACCAGAGCATTGACCGCGGTCGAAACAAAAGTGTAGTTAAAGTTTATAAAGAAGTGCTGGAGCTGCGAACATGTTCGTGCGAGCAAAAGGTTGATCGATTGTTGTCAAGGCAATGCCCTTGCTAATAATTCGATCAATCCATTGCGAATGCGCAAACATGTTCAGCGTAAGGATTATTGGGCAAAGAGGTAAGATTTTGATAAAATGTAAATACACTTAAAGACACTCGCACCCGCACAAACGAAAGGCACACATGGACATATACACATATACAAATATACACATACAAAACACCTTGAAAAGTAAAAAAAAAAACACACACACATATACTGATGGACTTAGGTATTCGTCATGTTTTGCCTTTCTCGTATACTAAGTATACGGTAAAGGCTATATGATCGCTCCAAAAACAAACTTTTTATAGAAGGCCCGGAGACCCATAGTGTTATATACCAATCGACTCAGTTCGACGAATCGAGGTGATGTCTCTATGTCTCTGTGTGTGTGTGTGTGTGTGTGTGTGTGTGTGTGTGTGTGTGTGTGTGTGTGTGTGTGTGTGTGTGTGTGTGTGTGTGTGTGTGTGTGTGTGTGTGTGTGTGTGTGTGTGTGTGTGTGTGTGTGTGTGTGTGTGTGTGTGTGTGTGTGTGTGTGTGTGTGTGTGTGTGTGTGTGTGTGTGTGTGTGTGTGCGCAAAACTACTTAAAAAATGTCACTCATTTTTCGGGCACTTATCCTCAACCGATTTGCTCACAACAAGTTGCATTTGACGCAGAATCCTGCCCCATTGTTCCCTATTGGAAATTGGGTAGATCGGACTATGGGATCAGAAGTTATGGCCAAAATACAAATTAATACGAAAAAATCGCGTAAAAAATGTCACTCATTTATCGGGAACTTATTCTCAACCGATTTGCTCGCAACAAGCTGCATTCGATGCAGAATCCTGTCCCATTGTTTCCTTTTTGAAATTGGCCAGATCGAACTATGGAATCAAAAGTTATGGCCAAAATACAAATTCATACGAAAAAATCGCGTAAAAATGTCACTCATTTTTTGGGCACTTATCCTCAACCGATTTGTTCGCAACAAACTGCATTCGTGAATTCTGTCCCATTGTTTCCTGTTTGAAATTGGCCAGATCGAACTATGGGATCGAAAGTTTTGGCCAAAATACAAATTCATATGAAAAAATCGCGTAAAAAATGTCACTCATTTTTCGGGCACTTATCCTCAATCGATTTGCTCGCAACAAGTTGCATTCGACGCAGAATCCTGCCCCATTGTTTCCTATTTGAAATTGGTCAGATCGAACTATGAGATCGAAAGTTATGGCCAAAATACAAATTCATACGAAAAAATCGCGTAAAAAATGTCACTCATTTTCCGGGCACTTATCCTCAACCGATTTGCTCGCAACAAGTTGCATTCGACGCAGAATCCTGTCCCATTGTTTCGTATTTGAAATTGGCCAGATCGAACTATGGGATCGAAAGTTTTGGCCAAAATACAAATTCATATGAAAAAATCGCGTAAAAAATGTCACTCATTTTTCGGGCACTTATCCTCAACCGATTTGCTCGCAACAAGTTGCATTCGACGCAGAATCCTGTCCCATTGTTTCCTATTTGAAATTGGTCAGATCGAACTATGAGATCGAAAGTTATGGCCAAAATACAAATTCATACGAAAAAATCGCGTAAAAAATGTCACTCATTTTTCGGGCACTTATCCTCAACCGATTTGCTCGCAACAAGTTATATTCGACGCAGAATCCTGTCTCATTGTTTCCTGTTTGAAATTGGCCAGATCGAACTATGGGATCGAAAGTTATGGCCAAAATACAAATTCATATGAAAAAATCGCGTGAAAATGTCACTCATTTTTCGGGCACTTATCCTCAACCGATTTGCTCGCAACAAGTTGCATTCGACGCAGAATCCTGTCCCATTGTTTCCTATTTGAAATTGGCCAGATCGGACTATGGGATCAGAAGTTATGGCCAAAATACAAATTCATATGAGAAAATAGCGTAAAAAATGTCACTCATTTTTCAGGCACTTATCCTCAACCGATTTGCTCGCAACAAGTTGCATTCGACGCAGAATCCTGTCCCATTGTTTCCTATTTGAAATTGGCCAGATCGGACTATGGGATCAGAAGTTATGGCCAAAATACAAATTCATACGAAAAAATCGCGTAAAAAATGTCACTCATTTATCGGGAACTTATTCTCAACCGATTTGCTCGCAACAAGTTGCATTCGACGCAGAATCCTGTCCCATTGTTTCGTATTTGAAATTGGCCAGATCGAACTATGAGATCAAAAGTTATGGCCAAAATACAAATTCATACGAAAAAATCGCGTAAAAAATGTCACTCATTTTTCGGGCACTTATCCTCAACCGATTTGCTCGCAACAAGGTGTATTCGACGCAGAATCCTGTCCCATTGTTTCCTATTTGAAATTGGCCAGAACGAACTATGGGATCGAAAGTTTTGGCCAAAATACAAATTCATATGAAAAAATCGCGTAAAAAATGTCACTCATTTTTCGGGCACTTATCCTCAACCGATTTGCTAGCATTAAATTGCATTCGACGCAGAATCTATCTATCTATCTATCTATCTTCTATCTATCTATCTATCTATCTATATCTATTCTATATTCTATTCTTTCTATATCTATCTATCTATATCTATATCTATATATATATATAAAACTCAATGTTTGTATGTTTGTATGTATGTTTGTATGTATGTTCCAGCATATAACTTCTGAACCCATTGACCGATTTCAACCAAATTTGAAACACACATTCTTTATCTTAAGGAGACGACGATATGGTGGTTAGGGATGCTCTTTGGAAAAGGGGGAGGGTGGGGGGGGAGGGGTATTGCTTAGTTATCGATCAACTCAGTGTAACTTCTGAACCCCTTGGTCGATTTCATCCAAATTTGGAACACACATTCTTTATCTTAAGGAGACGACAATGGAGGGGGGCTAAGCATGCTCTTTGGATAAGGGGGAGGATGTGCGGGGAGGGGTATTGCTTAGTTATTAATCAACTCAGTGTAGCCTCTGAACCCCTTGGCCGATTTCAACCAAATTTGGAACACACATTCTTTATCTTAAGGAGACGACGATAGGGGGTTATGGATGCTCTTTGGAAAAGGAGGAGGGTGTGGGGGGAGGGGTGTTGCTCAGTTATTGATCAACTCAGTGTACCTTTTGAACCCCTTGGCCGATTTCTTCAAAATTTGGAACACACATTCTTTGTCTTAAGGAGACGACGATAGGGGGGTTGGGGATGCTCTTTGGAAAATGGGGAGAGTGTGAGGGGAGGGGTATTGCTAAGTTATTGATCAACTCAACCTTATGAACCCCTTGGCCGATTTCATCCAAATTTGGAACACACATTCTTTATATTAAGGAGACGACAATGGAGGGGGGCTAAGCATGCTCTTTGGATAAGGGGGAGGATGTGCGGGGAGGGGTATTGCTTAGTTATTAATCAACTCAGTGTAGCCTCTGAACCCTTTGCCCGATTTCAACAAAATTTGGAACACACATTCTTTATCTTAAGGAAACGATGATAGGGGGGGTGGGGGATGCTCTTTGGATAAGGAGGAGGATGTGTGGGGAGGGGTATTGCTAAGTTACTGATTAACTCAGTGTACCTTTTGAACCCCTTGGCCGATTTCAACCAAATTTTGGAACAAACATTCTTTATCTTGAGGAGACGATGATAGGGGGATTATGAATGTTTTTTGGAAAAAGGGGAGGGTGTGGGGGTATTGCTCAGTTATTAATCAACTCAGTGTAACTTTTGAACCCATTGGCCGTTTTTAACCAAATTCTCATTCATCATATTAAGGAGACGACGATAGCGTGATTAGGGATGCTCTTTGAAAAGGGAGGGTATGGAGGGAGGGGTATTGTTCAGCAATCGATCAACTAAATGTAAGTCTTGAACCCAATGACCGATTTGAACTAAAGTTGTATCAAATATTGTAAGTCCTAAGGAAACAACTTTAGTGGATGTGGGTAGGTAATTTTAAAAGGGGATGGTGTGAGAGGGGTATTGTTTAGTTATCGATCAATTCAGCATAACTTTTGAACCCGTTTACCGATGTCCACTAAATTTGGAACCTATATTCTCTGTTCAAAGAAGACTATATCAGACTGGATAGGAGTGTCATAGCTGAATGAGAGAGATGGTATATTTATTAAACGAACAGTTTAGTATACCTTTTACAGCATGGGTCAATTCAAACCAATTTGTAAACACATATTCTCTGCCCAAAACTATTATATAGAGGCTGGGAGAAACTTTTGGAATGCGGGAGGTTGTTGGGGTTAGGTATTGTTCAGAAAACGTCTTAATTTAAAATCCCTCTTATTTAGTTCATTCGAGGTTCTTTCACATTGTACAATACTCCGAAAACAAATTTCCCGAATTCCTTAAAAATAGCAAATCCTCGACAATAACATTTTCCCGTTAATAACATTTCCCCAAAATGACTTCAACGAAAATGATATTTCCCAAAATGATTCTTACCGATACACATATCCCAGAATATGACACTCCCTGAAAATGACATATCTCTGAATGAAGCAGGCTATTAACATAACAATATTTGGCATAATGTCATTTGACATGAAGGGCATTTGGGATAATTATGAACAGTATCAGAAAAATCTTTCATAGAAAGCATGCATTTACTGGGTATAGAGCAATGATTATTGTTACCCTTCATCGGAATCATGGTTTGCCCAGTGGAAAGCAATAATTCATATGTTTCCTTCTGGATGGTGGATGTGATTGCTTCTTTAAAAGTAGGCATTTGCCCGGAATAAGGCAATGGTGAGTGTGATCCCTTCTTTAAAAATGGGCGTTTGCCCGGAATAAAGCATCGGTGGATGTTTTTCCTTCTTTAGCAATTGACGTTTGCCAGGAATAAGTTTATTCAAACCAACGATCCCTTTTTCTAGATCAGTCAATGCTTCCAAAAGCCTTCTATTAGTCAAATGACGAAGTATCTATAAGTTAACACAATTACTCTGTTGACCAATTGGTTTTATCTTTTGCTCTTATGCTCATCCGATTTGTTTGCAACAAATTGCGTTTGGCGAGAATTTTTTTTATGCATATAAACAAATATGAAAAATAAGACCAATCCACATATTTGTGTTATTTAAGATTTTTCCAAACCTTTTGAACGAACGAGAAAGGCACCATCACCGCTAGGTGGATTAATCTGGGTTTTTACAGTAATTTCTGTGAAAACATGACGAACACTTTTGTCCAACAGCGTATACACACACATTCACTTATACACGTATATGCACATAACACTCAATTATACACATACATAACCTTACAAACATATTTTAAATTATATAATTTGTATTAGGTATCTGTACTGATGGACGTACGTATTCGTCATGTTTTCATGGTATTCTCTATGAAAACACGACGAATACTTTTGTTTGTCAGTGTATATTATTTGGAAGCGTTTGGTACGGGAGGTCCACGCTTTCTTCCTTCCCTTTCGATTCCAAGCTATTGAGCGACTTTAGGCATGCCTGGAGTCGCTCGGTATCTAGGAGTCATCTCTGCGGTACATGCTGCGTAGTTGGCCTGGCCATATGAAAAGAAAAATGACGGAATATAGAAACCGTCGTTTTCCAGGATGCTTTCAAGTATTGGCTACGCAAGTATGAGATTAGATTAGATTAGAAAAGTAGAAAATCAAAATTACATTGGCATTACGACACCGGGGTTGGTTTCCTTCTCAGCACCCATGTACGTGTGTTCTAGGGTGGTCGGTATTGGCCATTTTTGACAAATACCAGTATTCGGTATTTGGTGGAGTCAATACCGGTAATACCGGTAAAATACCGGTTTTTGTGAAAATTTTGGGTTTTAAATGAAAAACTTTTGATTTGTGAGACGGATCGCAGCAAGCCATGCGCGCGAATGGTTGCTTTTAAATTTGCTGCCTTGTTTTGTTATTAAGAAATAGGTTGTACTTGAAGAAAAAAGTTCAAGTTATCTGAAGTTTGAGATTTACAAGTTTGGTGACTTTTAATAGTGTATTCTTATTTGAGTGCGCGAAATCGTTTGTGTAGTTGGTATATGGGGATGTCTTTGGTGAAAATATGTATGACTGTGTGATAATATCAGGGAAACATGGATCAATAATGAATTGGTCAGAATAGCTCTGGACGAGTGTAGTGATTTGTTCATGGACACTAGGTGTGGTCTTCAATTTGGTGAGATTGTTTCAATATGTTTTTATATGATTCCAAAACTAAATACGCGCTGGATTTAAAAATCCGGAAGTTTGTTTATGGATCCATTATAAACAAGCGGGGGTAATTGCAAGTTTAAGTGACCTCAGACTGGACGTGAGTTACCAGGCAGTCTGAAATGGGTCACTGGCGCTGCAGTAGAGCTAACACCTTCTAACTCCCGGGCTAAAGCTGACTTTATTACATACAGCTTTTTTTCCATAAAACCACTGCCGGACAGTGGGGGTTAGATTGAAGATACACATAAATGAAAAACTTTTGATTTGTACTTTTGGATGAAAAATAATATTTGTTGACAAATTTCAAATGTTAAAATCATTGTTTGTGGAGCTGGGTAAAGCAAAACTTAAGTAGACTGAACATACTGAGCGACTGATCTCCTAATCCACATTGGATTTTTTCGCAATGTTGTCAACTACTGAGAACCACCTCTCTGGTTCAACCGAAATTGGACGAATGGTTCCAAGGCCGTCGAAAGTCACTGTCAAGTACTTACCCTCAAGCCCTTCAGAGGCATCATCTTCGTACCGATCGTCAGTAATGGTCGTTGTCTCAGTTTCAATGATCGCATCAGGAACACGCTTACTGATCGACGCTTCAAGATCTCGTCAGCTTGCTTAATCAAAGTAGCTCTGGATGTCTTGAAGAAAATCGTTTCTGATCAATTGCTTTACGGCAGTATTATTCAAAAAAGCAAAAAGATCGTGCAGAATTCACGGCAGAGTAGTTCCACAGCAGCCTGAACAGGTTTGAGGGCTTAATTTTTCCCGAAACGCCAAAGAATCATCACTGAAGTTTAATTCGAAACAAAGCTTTAACTCATAGATCCGTCAGCCACTAATTCAAATTCTTTTTTGAATTCAAAACGGACATATTTTTACAGCAAATCGATTTTCTCAGGTGATCTCCGGAGAAGAACTACTATGGCTTAGTGATGAAAAATCTCTTAAATAAAGCCTAAAAAATACTATGGCACGAATCTTTTTCACAATTTCATATATTGCGAGAAAATTCCCGACGATGTTAGTAATGTTCATTAAAGACAAAGATCATTGGCAGTTTGACAGATGACTAAGAAAATTAAGCAATACGTATGATTAATGATGCTTACTTGTACAAAGGTTCATTCATGCTCGCATTCAACAAACTGGTAACCAAATATTGCCCCCATCAATGCTGTATTTCCTATTTATATGGGACAGATACGCGATTACAGGCAGTTTTGCTAATGAATGTAGGTGAAAACTATTCGAGATTTTTTATTCTGTCAGCTAAATTTGAAATACCGAAAATACCGGTATTTTTTGTCTCTAAAACCGGTATTTTCGGTATCCAAAATTGGCCGGTAATACCGGTATTACCGGTTTCGGTACTACCGGTTAGACCACCCTAGTGTGTTCTGAGTACTTTTAGGGGTACATAGGGCCAACGTGAAAGATCTCCATCCTTGACTTCGACCCAAGTATGATTCCTATCGACTTCGTTTATTTCTCTGTTAAGGTTTCGTCGCCAGGAGATCCTAGGTTTGCTTCTGCTGCAATGCTCTGTCGGATTCCTGTCCAGCGCTTGCTTGCAGATTTCGTCTCCGCTCTTACGTGGTGGGTAACCGGCCTACGTCCATTCACATTGTAGAGATGCTGTTGATATCGGATTTCGATGGACGTTGACATCGGTTGATGAATACTCGCAAATCTATGTGATCTCAGCTAATACATACCAAGTCTTACTGGCGTATAAAATCACAGATTTCACGTTAGAGTTGCGTATTCGGGGTTTGGTACATTGCCTGAACCGATTGGATCTCCATGTTCAATGTTGATCTTGGTCCGCCGCCCGTTGTTGGCTGGTTTTGATTTTCGACCTTCTCCATTGTTTGCCCGGCAACCGCACAGTTGAAGTTGTTCACATCCAACGATTTGTTTTTGTTGACGTTGATGAGTGTCATTCAGTCACACACACACACATACAGCCAGCGCGCTTTTGCGTTGATAAGGCAGTATCATCATCTGGGTTGAGGTCGTTCGATTGCTCTATGGTGGTGGGCTGTTAGATCGGTCCATGATTTCGTCGATTTCGATGGACAACAGCAACAGAGATATAATACATCAATTCTTGCCTCACTCTAGCAATTCCATTGTGCAGGACTCTGTAGTCAACTAGAGGGACTCTTGAAATTCAATGATGCAGAATGGCTTGATCGTGTGCGGCGGAATCCTGCCTGCTGCCGTCGGAGAATTGTCAACCTTTCCCTATAGCTGAATTAGGATAAGTCGTCAAAACTTCAAGAAGTTGTTCTAAGTGGTCGAGCCAACGTTTCAGCTGATCAGTTGGTTCGGTGAGTGACTGACAAGTCGCGTCTTTCTCTGGCATCCACATATTTGTCCTTGCTCCAACCATGCGTCGTGAAATATCGTAGAAGAGGCTATTATTGACGGTTGTTTCGGCTTTCCTTCCATCATCGACCGTGGAGCCCACCTGCGCCCGTTTCTCCCGTATGCAGCCAGCAGCGTTTGACTTACTTCTCTGAAGCCGCTTTTTGTTGACAGTAGTATTTGGCTCCTCTGGTAATGGATCAGCTGAAAGTGAAGACGGTACCCGTAATAAACGCAGCGCTGAAATCGCATTTCATTATCATCTTCTAATTGGCGAGATCCGACAACGCATTGCACGGCTTCAGCGGCAGGAGGAGAGGTACGGGCGACGAATCTAAATAGACCGACTAGAAGATCCAGCTGTGAAGAGACCGTTCGTTGAAGAATTTGGAGCTCGGGTAGTTGATATTCTGGAAGATGGTAGCGTAGAAGAGAAGTGGGGCGACGAATAATGCTTTTATCGTAACCGGCGACATCAACTTGGGTGTGCTGTGAACTCAGCGAAAAGACCGGAAGATTGAGGAGCATGGAGAAGCAAAGATTTAGCAACAGAGAGAATCAGAGGAGTTCGAGTCCCGTCAACGGTATGTGTCTCTGTAAGTAGGAGGCGGGCGCTGCAGCTGCAGGCAGGACAGGACAGAAAGGATGGTTGCAGCAACCGGAGATTTTCAATTACTCACTGACTTGGACAGCTGAAATGTTGGTTCGAGCACTTCGAATACTTTCTCCAAGTCTCAGCCAGTGTTCTTCATGAAGCAGCCATCCGAAGCATGAAATCTAAAGGGGCCCCCAATGTCGGTCGGCTGTCGGTGGAGGTGTTCAGGGCTGATCCTATGCTGTCTGTGCGAATGTTGTAGCAACTATTACGCAATATTTCCCCCACTCCGCATCATTCTGGATCACCGCAACAAGTTGGAAGTGTCCGTTTGTTTGTAATTCAGGGATTTTTTTTTTTGTAATTGTAGGGATTTTCAGATTTTCAGATCGGAGCTTTGTCTAGCCCCATTCGGATAGTTGCTGATGTGAGGCAAGGATTTCATCTTCCCTGTTAATTCTGAGCGTAATCGATAAGATCTTGGTGGGTGCAATTGACTGTGTACCATACCTTGAGCTGCTTTGGCAGTTTATTTTCGTGTAACATCTGAACGACTCTGATTTGAATTGGCTAATGATCCCGAAACGCTATATTAGTATAACGAGCTAATCGTATGCTTCATTGCGGCGGGTCTCACCATCAACGTCAGCATGACGAGGTGACTGAGTATCAACGGGAACAGCCCCTCAAACTTTGCAGTAGCCGGACGTTCGGAGGATTTCAATATCCTGACAGTCTGATATCATCAGACCGTGAAATTAAGATCGACATGGAAGCACGAGCCAGAGAGGCTGGGGCTACCTTTGCGAGTTTTCGAAATATTCGGAGACCCAACCGGATTGTTCCACGCACCAAAATTCGAATGTACTACTCTATTGTGAAACGTGTTGTGTATAGGCAGATATAACGCAGATGATGTCTAAAATTCATAAATCTGACGGTTTTACAGCTAGATATTGTGTGCCGAGCAACATAAATGCCATCAAACACCGATAACAATAGATGCTGAAAACGTGGATGGAAATGGCCACATATTGCAAGAAAGGACGGAATCTGTAAGCAAGAGTCCCCTCAATATTCGGGACCTGATAGGATATAGAATATTTTCGTATTTTCAATTAAAATAGTCTTGGTAACAAATTTATGGTCTATAGATGATATATTTCGTAACAAGATAAAAACAGTTATGTACAATGTTCAGAATTTAAAAAAAAATCTTAAAAACAATTTTTTTTTCGCCCCCTCGATATTTTTGGAAAGTTGAAGGGGGTGACATAAAATAAATTTAATATTTGTATCGGCCTTATTCAAGGACTTTGTAATGTTAAATGCGTTAAAATGTATATCTAAAAATAAATAAACGAGCATGAGAATTTTATTTGTAGTACTCTTTCTAAAACCTGCAATAAATCTCATTTTTATTATTTCCCATTCCAGCTCCATTCTCAAAAATGATAGTTATTTACCCATTTTCAACAAAAATCAATTTTCAATGATGGGTTAAAATGCCACATTTTTCTACACATATTGCGTTTACTCATTTATGTGTAAAACATAGTTTACTCATTTAAGATCATTCGTGTGGAGAGAGTGCAGCGTTGTTTTGTTCGATATGCCCTTCGCCGACTACCCTTGGCGGTTTCAGTGAACGTACCCAATTACACAAGCCTCTGCAGACAGATTGCGATAGAGACGCTTTCTTCGAGACGGACAAATTTACACAGCAAATAATTTTGAAAATTCAACGACATGTAGCAGCTGATCCCAGCAAACGAATAAACATTCGATATTCCATTTAATTTTATTTTGAATTTTACAAGCAAGCACAGTTTAAATTCATTTTAATTTGGAAGAACACTTATATCGATTTAGAAACTTTGTGTGACGAAAGAGCTACTTTCGCAGCTGTAGGCCTCCCAGAAGGTGTAATGGATATAATTGAATGCATATTGAAGCTTTGAGTACTGAAAAGAGCTTTTGAGCAGCTAAGAGGTGAGCCTAGGGCTGAAAACCTCTCATATAAAGACAAAAAAAGCTTTTAAGCAGCTGTAAATCTGTAAAGTCCCGAGCTCAAGGACAGTTTAGATTGCTCAGAATATCTCAAAATTATCTCACGATATTTGTTGACCACCCAAGAGGTGTAATGGATATAATTGAATGCATACTGAAGCTTTTAGAACTGAAAACGATGTTCTCGCAGCTGTAGATCTCAAGTTCCAAACTCAAGGAAAGTTTGGATTGCCCAAAATATCTCAAAACTATCTTACGACATCTGTTGACCACCCAATATGTTATGGGTATAATTGAATGTATATTGAAGCTTTCAGTGCAGAAAAATAGATTTTATTGCAGCTGTATATCCCAAGTCTCAAACTCAAGGACAGTTTGGATTGCCAAGAATATCTCAAAACTATCTTATAACATTTTCCCGACTAGAAGAGCATAACAAAAATTGCAAAACTTAATGCATATTGAAGCTTTGATTACTGAGAAACGATTTAATTGCAGCTGTAGATCTCATATTCGGAACTCAAGGACAGTTTGGATTGCCCAGAATATTTTTAAATTTTAACATATTGTGATATTTCTAATTTATATTGATACCATTTTGTTCTAAGTAGCTATTACCTTTCAAATGTTCTTCAAATTTTGTATTTGATTCTGTTTTAAATTTCTAACAAATATGTTATTTTTATGATAAAACTAGTTGACCCGGCAGACGTTGTCCTGCATAGTAGGCGAGAATGTGCGTTCCGAACTGCCCATGCAAAGTTCGCATAGGAATCACAATTTTAATTTTTTACAATTTGCTCAACTTTACTCGTAATTTTCGCATTAGGAAATATCATATAAACCCGTCGGAAACTATAACGAATGTTTCTGCTGAAGAAATGAAAAAATCCATCCAGCCGTTTTCGAGTTATGCGGATACGAACACAGACCATTTCATTTTTATATATAAGATTGTAACAAAATTAATTGTTTTTTTTGTTTCAAGTAGTGTAATTGTTGATAGGAATTTAGATATTTTAACAACATCCTGCACCATGTTTCTAACAAATTTAGTTAGACTATTCTTTCACGGTTGTCTTATCCACCTCATCTGGTTTCGAGTAATTTGCTAATTAGTTTAGTTTCAAAGGATCCTCATTTTTCGCAAAATCAGCTGGAGTATGGATGCTGTCATTTAGAATGTGGAAAATATCGATTTACCAAATTCAATATGACTAAAATTAACCGATTCTAGGTTCTCCAAAAAGTACTGAAAATCAGATATATAAGTAATTAATGGATGACTGACTGTAGAACAACAAATTTTACGAAGTCAATGACCTTCTTTTGTTATCTGAAAAATATGAATGCTAAACATGCAAACACTCAGAAATAGAATAAAATAATGCAGAGAAGCAAAAATAATGGAGTCCAAAACAGTCAAAATCTAACTCCAATTCAACCCAAACCCAATATTAATCCAATTCAAATCAAATCTAATTAAAATCTAATCAAAATTCAGTCCAAATCCAATTCAAATCCAATCCAAATCCAATCCAAATCCAATCCAAATCCAATCCAAATCCAATCCAAATCCAATCTAAATCCAATCCAATCCAAATACAATCCAAATCCATCCCAAATCCAATCCAAATCCAATCCAAATCCAATCCAATCCAACTCCAATCCAAATTAAATCCAAATGCAATCCAAATCCAATCTAAATTCAATCCAAAGCCAATCCAAATTCAATCCAAATCCAATTCAAATCCAAATCCGATTCAAATCTATTTCAATCCAATTATAAATCCTATCCACTTTTAATACAATACAAATCCTATCCAAATCCAATCTTAATCCAATCCAAAACCAAATCCAAATTCATTCAAAATTTAATCCAAATCCTATCTTAATCAAATTCAAATCTAATCCAAATCCAATATAAATCCATTCCAAATTCAATCCAAATCCAATACAAATCCAACTCAAATCATATTCAAATTCAATTTATATCCAATACACAGAGAAACAGACGTCTCATTTAGAACAAAATGCAATCAAAATCATCGTCACGAAAACATTGTCGCCCAATGCTAAAATCACGATGAGTGGCCAAGCGGCAAGCAGATGGCGGTAGTGCGTAAACGTCAAACACAAGCAAAATCGATGGAAGGGCCATCGGTGGCCGATTGACCACCTACAAAAAATTAAATCAACCGTTAAAAAGGTGAACGATGAAACATGTGTTGAGTGAGACGTCTGTTTATCTGTGTCCAATACAAATCAAATCCAATTCAAATTCAAATCTAAACGGAATGTAAATCCAATTTTAATCCAATCCAAATCTGATTTGAATCCAAATTCAATACAATTTATCATCAGACTAAGGCCGGCGTGGCCTGTGCTGCACATAAAAGACTTCTCCATTCAGCTCGGTTCATGGCTGCACTTCGCCAACCACGCAGTCTGCGGAGGGTCCGCAAGTCGTCCTCCACCTGATCGATCCACCTTGCCCGCTGTGCACCTCGCCTTCTTGTTCCCGTCGGATCGTTGTCGAGAACCATTTTCACCGGATTACTGTCCAACATTCTGGCTACGTGCCCGGCCCACCGCAGTCTTCCGATTTTCGCGGTGTGAACGATGGATGGTTCTCTCAACAGCTGATGCAACTCGTGGTTCATTCGCCTCCTCCACGTACCGTCCGCCATCTGCAACCCACCATAGATGGTACGCAACACTTTCCTTTCGAAAACTCCCAGTGCGCGTTGGTCCTCCACGAGCATCGTCCAGGTCTCGTGTCCGTAGAGAACTACCGGTCTTATAAGCGTTTTGTAGATAGTCAGTTTGGTACGGCGGCGAACTCCAATCGATCGAAGCGTCTTGCGGAGTCCAAAGTACGTACGATTTCCAGCCACTATGCGTCTCCGAATTTCTCTGCTGGTATCGTTATCGGCGGTCACCAGTGAGCCCAAGTACACGAATTCTTCAACCACCTCGATTTCGTCACCACCAATAGAAACTCGTGGTGGGTGGCTCACATTGACCTCTCTTGAGCCTCTTCCTATCATGTACTTCGTCTTCGACGTGTTGATGACTAGTCCAATCCGTTTAGCTTCGCTTTTCAGTCTGATGTAGGCTTCCTCCATCCTCTCAAAGTTACGTGCCATGATATCAATGTCGTCGGCGAAACCAAATAACTGGACGTACTTCGTGAAAATCGTACCACTCGTGTCAATCCCTGCCCTTCGTATTACTCCCTCCAAAGCGATGTTGAATAGCAGACACGAAAAATCATCACCTTGCCGTAACCCTCTGCGGGTTTCGAAGGGACTCGAGAATGCCCCTGAAACTCGAACTACGCACATCACCCGATCCATCGTCGCCTTGATCAACCGTATCAGTTTATCCGGAAATCCGTTTTCGTGCATTAGCTGCCATAGCTGGTCCCGATCGATTGTATCATATGCGGCTTTGAAGTCGATAAATAGATGATGTGTGGGCACGTTGTATTCGCGGCATTTCTGCAATACCTGACGTATGGCGAACACCTGGTCTGTGGTTGGGAGAGTACCTTATAGGCGGTGTTCAGCAATGTGATTGCGTGGTAGTTGCTACAATCCAGCTTATCGCCCTTTTTATAGATGGGACACACGACACCTTCCATCCACTCCTGCGGCAGAACCTCATCCTCCCAAACCTTGGTAATCACCCAATGCAGCGCTCTAGCCAGTGCTTCACCACCGTGTTTAAACAGTTCTCCTGGTAGTTGGTCAACTCCAGGGGCTTTGTTGTTTTTCAGCCGGCCGATCTCCTCCTGGATTTCCTGGAGATTCGGAGCCAGAAGTCGCATGTCCTGCGCGCGTGCTCCTAGGTTCATTACCATACCGCCACCGTTGTCTGCCATATCGCCATTCAGGTGCTCTTCGTAGTGCTGCCGCCACCTTTGGATCACCTCACGCTCGTTCGTAAGAAGGTTCCCGTTTATGTCCTTACACATATCGGGCTGTGGCACGTGGCCCTTACGTGAACGGTTCAACTTCTCATAGAACTTTCGTGCGTTATTAGCGCGGTACAGTTCCTCCGTCTCTTCACGGTCTCGATCTTCCTGCTGGCGCTTCTTCCTCCGGAAAATCGAGTTTTGTCTGTTCCGCGCCCGTTTGTATCGTGCCTCGTTCGCCCTCGTGCGGTGTTACAGCAATCTCGCCCATGCTGCATTCTTCTCTTCCACTAACTGCTCACAATCGCCGTCATACCAGTCGTTTCTCTGATCCGGAGCCACCGTGCCTAGTGCAGCAGTTGCGGTGCTTCCAATGGCGGATCGAATATCTCTCCAGCCATCTTCAAGAGACGCTGCGCCTAGCTGCTCTTCCGTTGGGAGTGCCACTTTCAGCAGCTGCTTGTAGCTACCGTCTTGTAGCCACCCAATGTTAAGCCGCGGCGGACGAATCCGACGCGTTTTGTATTCCGTCGAGAGTTTTGAGCGCGACATACTGCAACGAGGTAGTGGTCGGATTCAATATTCACATTGCGGTAAGGGCGTATGTTCGTGATGTTGGAGAAGAATTTACCGTCGATTAGAATGTGGTCGATTTAGTTTTCCGTTTCTTAATTAGGAGATTTCCATGTGACCTTGTGGATATTCTTGTGGAGGAAAAAAGTGCTTCGGACTACCATTCCGCGGGAGCCTGCAAAGTTTATGCATCGTTGGCCGTTGTCGTTCGATACGGTATACAGACTATTCGGTCCGATGACCGGTCTACACATTTCCTCCCATCCTACCTGAGTGTTCATGTCACCGATGACGATTTTGACGTCCCGCAGTGGGCATCCATCGTATGTCTGCTGCAGCTGCGCATAGAACGCTTCTTTCTCGTCGTCGGATCTCCCTTCGTGTGGGCAGTGCACGTTGATGATGCTATAGTTGAAGAAACGGCCTTTTATCCTCAGCTTGCACATCCTTGCGTTGATTGGCTGCCACCCAATCACGCGTTGGCGCATCTTTCCCAGCACTATGAAGCCGGTTCCCAGCTCGTTGGTGGTGCCACAGCTTTGGTAGAAGGTAGCCGCTCGATGCCCGCTTTTCCACACTTTCTGTCCTGTCCAGCAGATTTCCTGCAGCGCTACGACATCGAAGTTGCGGGGATGTAATTCATCGTAGATTATCCTGTCGAAACCTGCGAAGCCTAGCGACTTGCAGTTCCATGTTCCAAGCTTCCAAGCTTCCAATCGTGATCCTTTATTCGTCGCCTAGGTCGTTGCCGATTGTATCGAGTCGTATTATCTTCTATGTCGTTCGTAATAGTTGTTTTTAAAGGCGGCTTATTGGGCCTGCGCAAACCTCCTGTCTCGTCGGAGGGCCGTCGTGTCAGTGCTGTTTAGCGTCCCACCTAACACCAGGACTTGGGCTTGCGCGCTTTGAGCAGCACCCAAATCCAATACAAATCCAACTCAAATCCAATTTAAATCCATTCCAAATATATTTAAAAAAAAAATGCTTAGATTTTGGCAAATACAGTGATACCCCTTCAAACAATTCATTATAATATTTTGATCAATCTAACGTAAACTCATTTTTATCCACTTTCTAAAAATAAAGGCATTTGATACATGCTGGGTCGCAAGTAATATGGAATATTCTGCTACGTGGGTCGCATATCCAAAAAGTTTGGAAACCTCTGAACTAGAGCCCTTGCGTATTATGTGCAGTCCAAATCAGATTGATGCAGACGTTCTAGGTTCTCCAAATTGTTGTTCTAGGTTCTACAAATTCAGACTCTAGAATTTTTTTCCAAATAGGCATAACTTTATTTGATCTTAACATTTGAAACGGCTAATACTTTCTCAATTCAGTAATATCACGTACAAATAACGATACTATCAAATAGATCGAAATCAATTCTTTCTGTTGGATACATATGTTCACCAAAATAGTTTGAATGAAGAACACAATCACCGTTCCTCAAGGTCAGGATCAGTTATACTCATATGAAAAATATTCCCAGAATTTGTCTACTGTTATACCTTCTTCAACGTCTCGTGATACGTATCTGTAAATAATACAACGTGGTGGAATTAAATGGAATAATACTAAACTGCTAAAATGCACGTTTACGCAGGACAATCCATCAACAACGTCCAGTCTAACAACAGTAACAAATTTTCAAGTTTATTATCAAAACGTCAGCGGTATACGAACAAAGATTGATGGATACTGCCTAGCCGTGTCAGATGCACATTACGACGTCATTGTGCTGACTATTCAGCACAACTGTTCGGCAAATCTTATTTCATCTTCAGAAACGACCGCAAGAGGCAAAACAGCACTAAATCTCGAAGCGATGGAATATCGATTGCTGTGTCTTCTAAACTAAACTGTTCCGTCGATCGCGCTCCCGTAGATTACACTCTTGATCAAATGTGGGTTTTGCTGAAGTTACCGGAGAGAAATATTAGCATCAGAGTTATATATCTACTTCCTGATCGCAAGAACGATTTTCAGCAATAATAATCATGTTAAATCTATCCAATCTGTACACGCCAATCTCAGGATACATGATCACGCTGTGTTATTTGGAGATTATAATCAGTCAGCATTAGTCTGGAATACTTCAACAAACAATCGACTCTATGTAAAAACAACGGGCTCATACATTTCTACGCAATGCGCTGCAATTTCGGATAGAAATAGACGATTCCTTAATCTGGCACTAGTAATCGATTCTTTGTTAAGTCAGTGTAGTCTATTCGAAGCAGTTGAACCTCGATGCAGATCATCCGGCTCTCACTTCGAAAATTAAAATTCAATCCGATCCAATATTTGAAGACTTATCTGAGAGATACGATTTGAATTTCCGCAAAGCAGACTTTGCCGCTCTGATTAATGAATTAAGTCAAATTGATTGGACCTTTTTAGATTCGATGACGGATATTAATGAAGTTGTGAATAATTTTACACAACTGATTACCCAAATTGTACCAGAATAAGTGCTTGTGCGGGCCCTCCTTAGCCGTGCGGTAAGACGCGCGGCTTCAAAGCAAGACCATGCTGAGGGTGGCTGGGTTCGATTCCCGGTGCCGGTCTAGGCAATTTTCGGATTGGAAATTGTCTCGACTTCCCTGGGCATAAAAGTATCATCGTGCTAGCCTCATGATATACGAATGCAAAAATGGGTAATCTGGCTTAGAAACCTCGCAGTTAGTAAGCTGCGAGGCGGCTTTGTCCCAGAGTGGGGATGTAATGTCAATAAGAAGAAGAAGTGCTTGTGCGTAGGCTCAATTAAAAAGCAATCTAGGGAAACGCTCGCCTGCGAAATCTAAAAATAATTCGATCAAAACTGCTACGGTAGTACTGCAGAACCCGATGCTTATTCGCTAAAAAGAGAGATCCTTCGTAAAAACCTTAAGCAATTCTGGTCTTCTGTAAACTGCAATCCTAATGAATTTCATCATCATCAATTCAGCCTCTTTAAGAGGCTTGCCAGTAGAGATGTTTCTGGGAGATAAAACTGCTAGCACGCCAGGCGATAAAAGTGAGTTGTTTGCAAAACACTTCAAAGGTACGTTCAATGTTTCTACTGCAACACATGATGAAGCTCTAAAATCATCCACCGATACCCCACGCAACGTGTTTGAAATGAGAAATTTCAACAAAAGCCACCAACAGGCACCAACAACATGCAATCCACAAGTTAAAATATTCTACTGCTGCTAGTCATGACGAAATCCCATCTTGCGTCCTAAAAAAGTGTTGTGGCGCAATGATTCAACTTTTGACGCTACTCCTAAATATGTTGTTACAGCAAGGTACATTTCCTTTCAATGGAAATCGTCCATTATGTTTCCAGTGCTCAAAAAAGGTTATAAACAAAATTTATAAAACCATCGCGGTTTTACCTCGTTATGTGCTTGCTCTGCTTAAGTATATAGACAGCTGGGATTTATCTTCAAAATTTGCGACGAATTTCGCTATGTCTACGGTAATTATTTTGTGTTGCCTGGTGCCCATGTCATACCAACTGGATTACCAGAATCGAAGTTATACAAAGAAATTTCGTGAAAAAAGCCCTTTGCAGACTTCCATGGCGTGACCCGAGGAACCTACCACCGTATGAAGATCGTTGTCGACTCTTAGGATTGCAAACGTTGGAATACAAAAGATTTATCAGCCAAGTAAGCTTCGTTGGAAAAAAATGCAAGCAGATAATGACTCGATGGAAATATTAAGTCAGCTGAACTTATATGCCCCGGAGCGCAATCTTCGGTAGTGTGATTTTCTGCAGCTACAGCCCCGTCGCGCAGTGTATGGTCTTAACAATCCTATTCGATTCATGTCTGCATGGTACAACAAAGTATTTCATCTTTTCGACTTCAACTGCTCTGCATCTGCATTCCAACGCAAACTTCAGGAACGGGAACCGTCACAATTCTAGAACAGTCCATGTGTATGAGATGTTTTGAGGTCTCCAAATTGTACTGGATTTTGAATCAAGTGGTCTACCGAATCAACATGATGTCCCCAGCCGCGGTGTCAACCTAATTTTGTCCTCTGAGTATTAATATTTCACTTACGTCTCAAATAAAGGCATATGAGATGTTGTAAGATCTCTAAATTGTCCTAGAGTTTAAATCAAATAGTATTGGGTTGTTACCGCGGCTGGGAACATCACGAAAGCCTTGGTTTATTCGGCAGACCATTTGATACAAACTCCAGGATAATTAGGAGATCCTTGAACATATGCCTACATTTGAGTCGCGAGCAAGGAATGTAAAATAACAACATTGTCAATGACAACGACATTATCCCGTCTTGTAAATGTTGGGACAAACTAAACTCGCAATAAGCGTTTGTCCCAAACTGCAACAGAATAGGACAATTATCGCCTGCCACGCATTTTGAGAAGTAGTCGGTTTCCGATGATGTTTTTGGTTAAATTAGTATCAGTAATCATAGATTAGGCATAAACTTAACCATCTGTTGACATGATTTGCGTTTTACTTCTAAAATAAACACGTTATCGCAGTTTGAAAAGTTCACAACAATTACCTCTCCATGTTTGTTGCAAATAAAATGGAACGCAACAATGTCTTTATCCTCTGCAGATGGGGACAAAGAGTTATCGCTATTCTCTTTTGTCGCTTGTTTTTTGCATTTTTCAGCGACAATTACATTCCTTGGTCGCGAGTGAACCACAAATACTCGGAGGACATAATTGGGTTGTTACCGCGGCTGGGGACATCATGAAAGCCTTGATTGATTCGGTAGACCATTTGATTCAAACTCCAGAACAATTTGGAGATCTTCCAACATCTCATGTGCCTGGATTTGAGATGCAAGTGAAAGACAAAACTCGGAGGACATAATTGGGTTGATACCGCGGCTGGGGACATCATGAAAGTCTTGGTGGATTCGGCAGAACATTTGATTCAAACTCCAGCACAATTTGGAGACCTTACATCATCTCATATGTCTGGATTTAAGACGCAAATGAAGGGAACTCTTGGATGACCTGAAAAGGAACGGCTGCTCAAGGCATATTGAGTTTGGTTTAATAGATCATATAGGGCATGAACCATTTTCAAATAGAGATAACAGCCCTTCGGTTACGCGGGTAGACCTCAAGACCTATACTGCCGTGAATCGCATATCTGTCCCATCTTTGCTGGGTTTCCTATTCATATGGCACAAATATGCGATTCACGGCAGTATACTCCAGGGAATTCTTGGATGACCTGGAACGGAATTTGGTTTAATTTATAAAATAGGGCAAAAAAATCCAACTCCCATATGTCTATTAGCATCATTTTGATTATATAGGAGTCCTGGCAAAATTTCAGGCAATTCGGTGGCTATTTAGGGGTGGCGCAAAGTCAATTTATGTTAAAATGGAAATTTGTATGGGAAAAACTTAAAATTTATTCAAGTCTCCCTACAACTGTCAAATCGTGATGAATTCAAATAAACATCCCCAACCTCCCTTTTTGGAATCTTTATAAATGAGACCTCTGGATAACACATTAGTTGGCCACAGAATTGCCTGAAATTTTGCCGGGACTCCCGAATTATCAAAATGATGCTAATAGACATATGGGAGTTGGAATTTTTGAACATTTTTTAAATGTGAACTGCCCTAATAGGCCATGAACCATTTTAAAAAAGAGATAACAGCTCTTTCGTTATGCTTCTAGACCTTAGGTTCTTGGCTACGCGTGTAGACTCCATGAAATTGTTGGATGACCTGGAATGCAACAATTGTTGAAGACAAGTGATGAATATACAAAGCATCTACTTTGTTCTTTGGGTTTCTTAGAGTGCCTTCTTAAAAGCTTACTTTTGGATGTCAATAATGTTTCAAATTCTTTTACGTCATGTGCCGTAAAAAGGAGGCCGTAAAACGAAGTGACGTATAAAAAATTTCGGAAAAAGAGGGTTGAGTGTAGCAGACAGATGAAGTAGAATAGTATAGAATAAAATAAAATAAAATATCCATATTTTTATGTTTGAAAAAAAATCAGAAGGGTTGTGTACAAGGCACAATCGCAAGGTAGACGTTGGACAACTTAAGGACATCGTTGCGATTGATTTGTCTACCGTTACTAAGCTACTGTGTTTTGTTCATTGAAGAAATTTCTTCTTGGATCAGTTTTCTTTTGTTTAGAAAGTTGGTCTTGGAAAGAACTGATTTATTTTCAATAATAATTTTCAACATTCTCGCAACATTCGGTTGCTTGTTCTGCTACGATGGCGTCTGTTGCGGTCGTCGCAGCAGCGCAGTGGAATACATTTCTGCAACGGTGGCGTCTGACGTACCTTCGAGTGGCAATCGCAATTTTCTTGCAAATTCAAACTATCTAGTGGTTGCTGTTAGTTATTCATTAATTTGAAGTGCTCAAACAAATTAATGTTTTACGTGTGTTAAACTGTGTTGTTAAAACCCAACTTTTGTTTATGTGACAAGTGATCATCGACTGTTTTAATTAGCGTACAAGTTAAGTGTTTTCATGTGCTATAATCTAGTGAAATCTACTGGACAAAAATACTCTGTGAAGCCTGTTATTCTGTTCACTTTGCTTTCCTTGGGCACGATGCCCGTGGAAATAGATAGAGAAGAGATGGATGCTGAAACGACTATAGCCAGCAACCAGCCGTGTGCTCAGTGCGCTCTGCCTATTGTTAACGAGAGCTCTTCTGTTGAATGTTTTGGCCAGTGCAAGTTGGCTATCCACGTCCACTGCTTACCGGGTGCGACCTACGAGGAGATTGAATCTTTGAAAAAGATTAAAAATGCGATGTTTGTGTGTGATGCTTGTTTGAGTCTGGCTGAATTTGACGACCGGCACTATGATAAAAGATTGGACGAGATTGCGAGTAAACTGAATGATCTCGCCGGTATAGCGGATATGGTGAAAAGTTTTGAACAGGTTATACGTAAAGTTGTACGTGAGGAAATAGTGCGTGTTAATGAACGGGCGATAATAATAAGAACGAAAAGGATAGTGTTCCGCGACGTATGCTGACAAGATCATCTGCAAAGCGAAGAAAAATTGATGAATTAGAAGTACAAAGTGATGTTGTTGTTACACCAAAGACTAGTTTTGCTGAAGTTTTGAAATCAGACAGAACTAAGATACCAATGCAGTCTAGGGAAGAAAAGCGTAAGCCAAATCCGGTTGTTGTTGTTAAGCCAAAAGCAGGTGTAAAAGTGGAAGATATCAGAGCAGAATTGCGAAAAAAGTGGATGCCAGATGTCTCAATGTGAAACGGGTTACAAGTGGTAAAGACGGTGAGGTAATGATTGCGCTGAATGATGAGAATAGTGTCAAAATTCTTAAACAGAAGGTAGATAAAGATATGGGTGGTCTGTACGATGTGAATGTGCGAGAAAATCTGAAACCATCTATAAGAATAATCGGGATGAGTGATGAGTTGGATGAACAAGAGCTGAAAGAAACTTTAGTTGATCAAAACGAAGCATTTGGAAGCCTTAAACATTTCAAATTGTGCAAAATGTACTGTAATGCAAAATTGCAGTACAATAACGTGAGCGCAATAATTGAATTGGATGCCGAAACGTTCGTCAAAGTAATGCAAGAAGAAAGGGTGAACTGCGGGTGGGATCGATGTCGAGTGATTGATGGATTGCAAGTGACTAGATGCTTCAAGTGCTGTGCATTTAACCACAAAAGTAAGGACTGTAAGGCAGAATCTCCCAAGTGCCCAATATGTAGTGAGAATCATGTAGTGCAAGAGTGCAAATCAAATAAAAAGGAATGCGCAAACTGCAAGAAAATGAACGCTGAGCGGAAACTGCGAATCGAAACAAACCATGCTGCATGGAGTGAAGAATGCCCGGTGTATCAGCGACAACTGGAGAAACGTAGGAGTTTCGTGGACTACTCAAAGTAGCAACCAACGGATTCAGGACACCAGCTCAACCGACTGACTGGTCCAGGTAAAACTTTAAATAGTATATGTCCGCCCGAAGCAGACGAAGATACTGCACCCGCCCTCAATCGAGCGACCGCATTCCAGAATGATCCCGCGTACAACGACACAACTGCTTCCGGTGCATCGCCTGCTCAGTTCCGCCAATCAACGCTTCCCGATGAAGGATGCACGATTTTGCATGTTGTTCCATCTCTTCTCGACTCAGGATACCAGCTCAACCGACTGACTCCAGGTCCAGGTAAAACCTTTAACAGTATATGTCCGCCCGAAGCAGACAAAGATACTGCACTCGCCCTCAATCGAGTGACCGCATTCCAGAATGATCCCGCGTACAACGACACAACTGCTTCCGGTGCATCGCTTGCTCAGTTCCGCCAATCTCCGCTTCCCGACGAACGCTTGTATGACACAACTGTCTCCGGTGCATCGCTTGCTCAGTTTCGCCAATCTCCACGAAGGATGTCAATCCCCGACGAAGGATACACGATTTCGCATGTTGTTCCATCTCTTCTCGACTTAGGACACCAGCTCAACCGACTGACTGGTCCAGGTAAAACTTTAAACAGTATATGTCCGCCCGAAGCAGACGAAGATACTGCACCCGCCCTCAATCGAGTGACCGCCTTCCAGAATGATCCCGCGTACAACGACACAACTGCTTCCGGTGCATCGCTTGCTCAGTTCCGCCAATCTCCGCTTCCCGACGAACGCTTGTATGACACAACTGTCTCCGGTGCATCGCTTGCTCAGTTTCGCCAATCTCCACGAAGGATGTCAATCCCCGACGAAGGATACACGATTTCGCATGTTGTTCCATCTCTTCTCGACTCAGGACACCAGCTCAACCGACTGACTGGTCCAGGTAAAACTTTAAACAGTATATGTCCGCCCGAAGCAGACGAAGACACTGCACCCGCCCTCAATCGAGTGACCGTATTCCAGAATGATCCCGCGTACAATGACTCAACTGCTTCTGGTCCATCGCCCGCTCAGTTCCGTCAAATTCCGGTTCCCGACGAAGGATACACGACTTCGCCTGTTGTTCCATCTCTTCTCGACTCAGGACACCAGCTCAACCGACTGACTGGTCCAGGTAAAGCCTTTAACAGTATATGTCCGCCCGAAGCAGGCGTAGATACTACTCCCGCCCTCAATCGAGTGACCGCATTCCAGAACGATCCTGCAAACCTCGACGCAGTTCCTACTACAACTGATGCACCCCAACATCCCAGTACTATGCACTCTCACATCAGTAACGTCAACGGGAGTTTGAGCATCTATTATCAGAATGTTCGCGGACTTCGCACCAAAATAGATGACTTCTTTTTGGCGGCAAATGAAGGAGATTACGACGTCGTTGTGTTAACCGAAACTTGGCTTGACGACGCCATACACTCAGCACAGCTTTTTGGGTGCCACTACTCGGTGTTCAGAACTGATCGCAATCCTATGAATAGCCGTAAAACCCGTGGTGGTGGTGTACTCATCGCAGTCTTGTCAAAATTCAATTGTGTTCGTGAATCTGCTGCCGTCAGTGACACTCTTGAACAGTTATGGGTTCGAGTCATTATGCCTGGATACACTATCAGTATTGGGGTTGTGTACTTGCCACCTGATCGTATGAGCAATCTTGACGATATTCAAAGCCATCTAGAATCTATCGAAACAAATACTTCTACTCTTGGAGCTAACGACAAGGCCCTGCTGCTCGGTGACTACAATCAATCTGGGATTCGGTGGTTTTCAGCTGATAGTTCTTACCCGTCGGTCGATTTGGAACGCTCTCGCCTCTCAGGCGCCAGCTGCGCATTGTTGGACGGATTCAACTTTCATGGACTTACACAGATTAACTCTATCGTTAACTCAAATGGTCGAACACTTGATCTCGTACTGGCAAACGATTCAGTGCTTCCGAATTGCGCACTACACCATGCTCTTGAACCGTTAATACCTGTTGATATCAACCATCCACCGCTTACATTGGAGTTATCGTATGTGCCGCCAATTACCTTCGATTCGGGACACGATTCGAGCAGTTATGACTTCCGAAAAGCGGATTATTCCGCGCTAAATGAACTGCTACTTGCAGTTGATTGGGGTTGCATGAACTCATTTAATAACGTCGACGATGCCGTGGATTTTTTCACCGATAGTATTGTTCGTGCATTTGCCATTCATGTTCCGATCGTAGGACCTGCACGAAAGCCTGCGTGGTCCAACCACAGATTACGAATACTGAAACGTCGTCGTTCCTCTGCACTTCGTAGATACTGCAATCATCGTTCCATATATAACAAGCAACAGTTCAACAGTGCCAGCAGTGCGTACCTAAGCTATAATCAGTTTTTGTATTCCCGATACATCAGCTGTACTCAACGAAATCTACGATAAAATTCCAAGCAATTCTGAGCATTTGTGAGGTCCAAACGGAATTCTAGGTCTTCCTAGGTCAATGCAACTGAATGGTGTCGCTGCTGAGACTCCTGCGGACAAATGCGAACTCTTTGCTACACAGTACAAGACACCTTTTAATGATTTCATATCTCCGCCCTATCATGCCATTGAGGCTACTCGTGACACCCCTCGTGATGTTTTGGACCTAGACATCTTTTCCATCAGTGATGAAGATGTGTGCCGAGCTATCCGGAAACTGAAATTTTCGTTCTGTGCTGGACCAGATGGGATACCCGCTGCTTTACTGCGCCGGTGTTCGAGTGCTTTTATCAAACCTTTAGCAAGAATCTTCAATCTCTCTCTTCGCACCAGAACGTTCCCCATGCGCTGGAAATCATCATTTCTTTTCCCAATTCATAAGAAAGGAAACAAATGCGATGTGAACAACTATCGTGGAATAACTCTCTCTGCTTGTTCGAAAGTTTTTGAAATCATAGTAAACGACACGCTCTTCGCCTGCTGTAGGCAGTACATCTCTACGGATCAGCATGGATTTTTCCCAAAGAGATCGGTAGCGACCAACTTGACTGAATTCACAACAACATGTATAGAGGCTCTTGACACCGGGAGACAAGTGGATGCAGTATATTTAGATCTCAAGGCTGCTTTCGACCGTGTTGATCATAGTATTCTACTCAGCAAACTGGCGAGGTTAGGCGTTTCCACTGCGTGCGTTGATTGGTTTCGAACTTACCTGACGGATAGAACATTACGTGTGAAAGTCGGATCATCTCTCTCGGATCCTTTCATCGCTCCATCTGGCGTACCACAAGGGAGTAATCTTGGACCACTATTGTTTTCGATATTCGTCAACGATGTGACACTGGTGCTACCACCTGGAGTGAGGCTTTTGTATGCTGATGACGCCAAGATCTACATTGTTGTTAATTGTCTTGATGACTGCATTCAGCTACAAATGCTTCTTATCCGTTTTGAGGGTGGTGCGTGCGGAACTGCTTGTCACTCAGTATCCATAAATGTCAGATAATAACGTTCAGCAGAAAACGAAATCCTATTATCTATAACTACATGTTGTCTGGGACAGTTCTTGAGCGAGTGCAGCGTATCAGGGATTTAGGAGTTATACTTGACGACGCATTAACTTTTCGTTTCCATTACGATGAAGTGATTTCCAAGGCAAATCGACAACTTGGCTTTATGATGAAAATTGCCAATGGGTTTCGTGACCCCTATTGCCTACGCTCACTCTACTGTGCCCTTGTACGATCAACTCTAGAGTTTGCTGTTATTGTCTGGAGCCCTTATCAAACCACCTGGATTTCAAGAATCGAATCTGTGCGCTTTGCTTTGCGCAATCTTCCTTGGAGTGATGGACAACATTTTACTCCCTATGAAAACCGCTGCCGGCTGCTTGGGCTGGATACTTTGGATGTTCGACGACGTGTGGCACAGGCCATATTCGTAGCTAAATTTCTAAATGGTGCTGTAGACTCTCCAACATTGCTAAACAAATTTTTTTTTTTATGCTCCTACGCGCACACTAAGGAGGAGAGACTTCATTCAGCTAGATGCTAGAAACAGTCGTTATGGTCAGCATGACCCAGTTCGATATATGTCGTCCAATTTCAACGCAGTGTTCCATCTATTTGATTTCAACCTTTCGCCAGCTGCTCTACAACGACTTTTCGCAGAACACTTTCGTGGTACCAATTGACACATATACTGTAGATTGCTAAGTCTTTTTTTTTATTATATTGATGCATTTATTGTGTATTCTGATTGATGTATTATTTGTATATTTTTATCCATGTTTGTATAATAATTAGGTTTTTGGAACATTTTTACCCTTATAGTCATTGAGACATTAGATGTCAGATGACGATTATCATAAATAAATAAATAAATAAATAAATAAATAAATTCAAAAAGCGCATTATTTGTCTGCCTTCATCAAGCGAATAATATGCACTGTGAACAAAACTCGTTTCGGGTCAACATTCCCTTGTATAGATTGTTGGTCCTGAGAAGAATCGAATAATGCGCCTTCCGAATCACTAACAATAGGGTAAGGGATGTATTTTGAACCACCAGTTCGACGGCTCATATATTGGACCACTGAGTGCAAATCCCTTTTGATGGTCTAAAATAAGAGCCCCCGTAAGTGTGGTCCAAAATAGATCCTTTACCCTAGCCACTGAATAGTCCGACAAGCGCTTGTGATTATGCTGCCAAAGTCAAATTTCTGCTGTCGCCAAGCGATGGTGATTTGCTATTTGATGTTACTATGATGAAAATTTGCTTCGGCTCAACTTTTTCGTTCATAAAATTGGGGTTCTGAAAAGAATCGTTTTTCTTTTATTATTGCGCCTTCCCAACAAAACCAGATCCAGAACCATGCGAAAAAAAATCCACTGGAGTGCCGCTGACGCCGACGATAGCCACTCGATAGTTTGCCGCTAAACCGCTACAGATACAGAAACCACCGCCATATATTGTGGGACCGCTACCAACGCCATCGTTTTGTTCGCTCTCCGTTACAATAAAAACTCACCGTTGATCATCGAGCAGAAATGACGCGCGAGCGCGAAATATAGGCCTTTTTATACCCGGAGAAAATGAAACGGTGGGTCAAAAGGTCCGTAACTTTACATCATTCTGATGTCCGTGTTGGGAATGCATGAACGAGAATGATTGGTTCTGATATTTTTACTGGGTAGGACAAGAATTAAAATTTTCAATAGTTTATCGCAAGCAATCATAAGTTTCAATAAAATTGACCAAATGCTGGAGAGTTTATGAGTCGATTGATATAAAAACCTCGAAAATCCTTCCAAAAATAAAGGCTCTAGCAACGTTCTAAATCTTACATGATTTCGTGACGGTCCCCAATTTCAGATTTCTGTTTGACACCCAGTACCTTCGGGTAAGACATTGTCCAACGTCAAAAGTATAATTATGGCCACTTTGTTCAGAATAGGTTTCACGGATTTCACGGAAATATATCAATTTTCCAATCATTTTGTCCAACCCCTGTACTTAGCGACGGTACTATCCATTAACGTACTGCCAACAGACTCGGTTTTCTGAAATTATCCAAACTCCATTTTCAAATAAGTTTTCGTGAGGTCGAATCACCGAATAATATGCAAATAATCCATATTCCCAAGGTCACATTATTTCAAACAACAATGGAATAATTTTTAAAGATCTCAATTTACGGTCAATGCTACAATATTCATTTCGACGCAATTAAAATCATTCAACGGTGTATCAAAAAATAGCAGCTCAATTTAAGAACAAAGGATTTTGTTCCATCCCGCATTATAAAAGGAAACCCACTCAATTGTACTTCCGCATCGAAGCAAAGCAAAAAAGGTTGACTATTATCTGTTGCTTCAATGTTGGTTGTTATGGACTGTGCCTATTAATGTTTGGAAATCTGAAATGATGAGTTACTGTTTACGTGAAGTGGATGTACCATGCGCCTCCATCAGATAGAAAAATGAGTATTTTTGAAGCCATATCCGCTCACTGTTCCTCTGGTTAATTTTTATTTAAACACAAACATATTATCGAAATTCTATCTATTCTAGTTCTTTCGTCAGATGCTTTCAATAGTCTAAACTGTTTCCATTTCTTTTACCGTTGCGTAGTAATGTAATGAATAACGAATTTTAAATTCGTAAAAAAAAAAAACTTCAAGCAATATCAGGCATCATCTAATCGTATCACTCGTTCATTTCCTAGTTTATATTAGGACTACAACAGATTTAGCAAACAAATTGTACAACTTCGGGTCGTTATTAAGCTTAAGCTCCTTGGAAATAGTCATGCATATTAGACCTTTTTAAATCAGCAGTAAGGTAAAGTTTTTGATCAAAAATAAACATGGATCTCATTTATAACAGTTACTATAGAAAAAAGATAACAGATTCAACAAACCTAAACCACAGATAACCAGATATAACGTTGAATGAATTCCTGCTTATCATGGAATAAAAAGTTGATTTGAATCATCTAGTGGCAACGTTCTACGGTGTACTACCCCACGTAAGTTGGTAGCGAGGTAACAGTGCGATTGAATCTTTAAGAAAATACTTCAGCTGTTACTCTGTGACCGAAGCTTACGACGAATGAATTTTTCACAACCTGTGGAAAGCGTCTTCTGCTCCGAACGCACACCCTCAGCTATCGACAAAACAAACAAAGTATCCACTCTCACCTACTTGGAAAAAAGGGCACAAGGCACAAAGAACATCAAATTTCATCGTCGTCTCATACAAATGAAGGTATTTGCTCAAGCCGCCGTTCGAAGGAGCCGTCTTTTTCCTCTACCTTCGCTCCGGAATTATGCGTGCCTTTTTTCACTGCAACCAAAAGTGCCGTTCATTCCATTGTTTCTTTTCTAAACAAAGATCGTGGTCCGAATTTTGCCTTCGGCATTGATACACCTTTCTGGCCAGGACGAGCGCAGATGTTTCTACTTTTTCATGTTGCCCCGATGGCAGCATAAAACAGCTGGAAGTAATCTTCGTTGTTTGCAAAGCTGTGCGATATTCTAAATAACGTTACAATTCGATTTCTTCGCAGTTCAATTCATTCGCCGTATGTGGTCAGCTGGCAGAAGATGATAAAATTGAGTTGCTGTCAATTTCAATAAAATTTTATCGTGGAACACCATCACGATTGGAAAAGAAAATATCGCACAGCCTTACCGACGAAACATCCCAAGAGAAAATGAGAATCTCACATTCCCTACTCCGGACATCTCGACTGGTTATATAAACATTAACGAGTTTTTCCATTTCCCATCCACAATTCCAACTATCTACAGAAGTTTCAGTTCCGCATAAGTTTAATTCTTTAATGAAATGAGTAGTTTAAACGTGCCGTAGAAAATCTCAATCTCATTGTTGCTTGAATATATATGCAGTATCGCTCCGCTGATCTTTACTTTAATTGTGGTAATGCTTGTCTTACAATTTATGCAAAATCAGTCCCACGATGATCCGCTCCGAGGTAAGGTCCATTAATCCACTCTAGTTTAGCTGCAACTAACACCCGCGACTCACATTTGAGCACTAGACGTCCAAGTTTTTTGTTTCCCCACGCATTTCTTCGCTTCACTTCCATTGTCTTCTACTATGACCTCCATCACTCATCCCTCACCATCCGGAACCGGTCCCGAAATCACCGCCATCCTATCACTCTCAATTATCCACTTTTTCACTTTCGCCACATTCCATTATCATCGGTACCACCCATTTTTACACACAACAAAAAAAAAGATTTTTGCCTTACTTTCCTCTGTATTTCTTCCTCCCTTCGTCCCCGCCACTTGCACTGGCGAAGGCGTTATCCCATTTGCTTATCACAACCCGATCTAATAGTCAAAACCCAATCACTGATTATGGCCGGCCCGTGGAACACTTCCTGCCAGCCCCGTCGGTCCGAATTCCGATGACTCTGCCTCGCCCAACGCACTTTTCAAACAAATTCTTCCGCCCCCTCTCGAGGGCAGTTCAGCTGAAGAAATCCCAACACCGGGCACACACCACAGAAGGACCGCAACGATGTCGACGCGTGCATAGAAACGCAACTCACCGCCAAACGCCTGGCCGTACCGATACTGACTGACTGGGCTTGGGGCTCTATCCGATGGAACCACTGCTGGAGCTCTGCGCACCAGCCCGGTCCTGCGAACTGACTGGGTGGCTACACTGCCTTCACAGGAGGTGGCAGGCTGCTGGCTGGCAGGGTCTTGCGACAGATGTAGAGCGATTGGGGAATCCCTTCATGTGGCTAACATCACAAAGCGTCGTCGACTATACAGCGAGAGATGTATGCGAGGCACCGTGAGTGCCGTTTGAGTGAGAGAAACGGTTCATCCGGAATAGATGAAGGGGACTGTGAAGGATGGTAAGCAACGAAGTTATAAAACAAAATCTACCAGGTTGTCGTTAACAAAAGGTGTCCAAGAAAATAAAAGCCGGATAAAATGCAACTCCTTGTTCGAAAACGAATGACCAAAACGGTTGATTTACATTATTTATGATAGCTTCATGCGCAATTAGTGCGTCTGTTGGAAATCTTTTTTTTTTTTGTTTCTCAACAAGTTCACCAAAATGTGGGGCATTTTTTCCAAAAAGCGTAAACGGAGAGTGAATTTCACACGAAAACCTTCTGGGAGATCCAAAAATTCTAAATAAAAAAAATATAACTTTCATCTGTCATTAAACGAGTTTAGTACTACAATATTGACCTGATTTTGTCTAACCCCGTTTTTATCATGTTTTCGATCCGTTGTTGTCAACCCAAAAAGTTTTTGAAAATTTCAGCTTTTTTTTTATTGTTATACATAATAGCGCAAACAACAATGATTTTCATGCATTATCTTTCACCGCCTGTGGTTTATTATGAATCATTTCTGAGTACCTGTAAAGAATTTTGTAAGGAACTCCGACAAGAAATTACGGTCTCCATTCACGTACATATTTTGCTTTTCCAAGGCATAAAATTTAAATGAAAAAAATCCGGCCTTTTTTTGTCTTTATTATCGAGACTTTCAGCCCAAGGCTGGCTCGTCTCGTTTCCGATCTTTTCTATTTTATCACCAGTGAACCAGCAAAAATACACCGTGATTTTATTCATGGATTCGGGAACACCAGTCACATTTTTCAGAACGTTCCAGAAAACGTGACTGTATTCCCGAGTCCATGACTGTTGTTCCCGGAAAAATACACCGTGAACTCGTTAGTTCACAAATTCATGAACCCTTTTTTTTGCGTGTACCCTACCGAAATAGGGACAGTCCCCATGCAACTTGGGGGTTCTGTGACGTCATATAGTCAACTTCATAGTTGAACCGAGCCTGGCGATATGACCGAAATTACACCGTTACGCACTACTTCAAAGGATCCATATTCCAGCGTAACGGGAATGCTTGTGCCTGTGATTGAAGGCAAACAACTTAGTGCTGGTCATTTTACTCAAAATTGGGTTATTGGTCCAAAGTAAGGCTTTCAATGAAAACAACCCACTTTTGAGTAGTTTTGAGTTTCAGAGAATCACGTAGTTTTCTTTATATCAATGTCCAATGACACGGAAAGTTATCAACGAATCACAGTAAGAAGAGGTGTAATGCACAGAAAAAAGTAATGAAAAAAAAACAGCGCGTAAAACTTGACATACGAAAATTTACGCTATTCTACGCTGAAATTGTCCTCTTGCTAACAAAATTGCTTACAACTTGTATGCAATATTGACGATTCACGTCGAATATTGTATACATTTAGGCTATATCCCGTATGGAATTACGCTAATAATGGTGTTCCATTTATGTGCATGATTTTTAGCGTAAATTTCCGTGGATTTTTCTATCTGTGTGAATAATAACCATTAAAATACTGAAGGCAGGAAGAATCACGTATTTCTTAAGAAAATACGAGTTCTAGGGGTATTGTCTTTTCAAGGAAAATCAGGGATACCACTTCTAGAAAGCTCGGAAAACTTTGTGGACAATGTTGACATTTTAAGAAATATTGTTGGGAGAACACAACAGTGGAAACTTCCGGGCCTCTTGAAAGGAGGCTTCCTGGCCTCTTGAAAGGAAGCTTCCGGGCCTCTTGAAATGAGGCTTCCGGGCCTCTTGAAAGGAGGCTTCCGGGCCTCTTGAAAGGAGGCTTCCGGGCCTCTTGAAAGGAGGCTTCCGGGCCTCTTGAAAGGAGGCTTCCGGGCCTCTTGAAAGGAGGCTTCCTTGCCTCTTGAAAGAAGGCTTCCTGGCCTCTTGAAAGGAGGCTTCCGGGCCTCTTGAAAGGAGTCTTCCTGGCCTCTTGAAAGGAGGCTTCCTGGCCTCTTGAAAGGAGGCTTCCGGGCCTCTTGAAAGGAGGCTTCCGGGCCTCTTGAAAGGAGGCTTCCGGGCCTCTTGAAAGGAGGCTTCCGGGCCTCTTGAAAGGAGGCTTCCGGGCCTCTTGAAAGGAGGCTTCCTGGCCTCTTGAAAGGAGGCTTCCGGGCCTCTTGAAAGGAGGCTTCCTGGCCTCTTGAAAGGAGGCTTCCTGGCCTCTTGAAAGGAGGCTTCCTGGCCTCTTGAAAGGAGGCTTCCGAGCCTCTTGAAAGGAGGCTTCCTGGCCTCTTGAAAGGAGGCTTCTGGCCTCTTGAAAGGAGGCTTCTGGCCTCTTGAAAGGAGGCTTCTGGGCCTCTTGAAAGGAGGCTTCCGGGCCTCTTGAAAGGAGGCTTCCGGGCCTCTTGAAAGGAGGCTTCCGGGCCTCTTGAAAGGAGGCTTCCGGGCCTCTTGAAAGGAGGCTTCCGGGCCTCTTGAAAGGAGGCTTCCTGGCCTCTTGAAAGGAGGCTTCCTGGCCTCTTGAAAGGAGGCTTCCGGGCCTCTTGAAAGGAGGCTTCCGGGCCTCTTGAAAGGAGGCTTCCGGGCCTCTTGAAAGGAGGCTTCCTGGCCTCTTGAAAGGAGGCTTCCGGGCCTCTTGAAAGGAGGCTTCCGGGCCTCTTGAAAGGAGGCTTCCGAGCCTCTTGAAAGGAGGCTTCCGAGCCTCTTGAAAGGAGGCTTCCGAGCCTCTTGAAAGGAGGCTTCCGAGCCTCTTGAAAGGAGGCTTCCCAGCAAACACAAGATCGTATATCATAGCGAATAAGTGTACAAAGTGGAGGCCATATACGTGCATTTTGCATGCAGTCAAATGGAGGAATGCGCCTATATCGCCTCCACCATGTACACTTATTCGCTAGCATATGCGATTTTGTGTTGACTGGGTCCGAGCCTTTTGAAAGGAGGCTTCCAAGCCTCTTGAAAGAAGGCTTCCGGGCCTCTTGAAAGGAGTCCTCCGAGCTGCTTAGAAGGAAACATTCGAGACTCGTACAAGGAAACGCAGCAAATAAGCTTTTGGGGGGGGGGGAGCCTTCATGTCTCTGAAATTAAGGCTTCCGAACGTATAGACTCTTAATTTTAGTTCAGCATATTCTTAGCATATTAATCAACATTTTGTTTTGATTGCATAGAAAATTTTTTAAATTGATCATTCGTCGTTCTGTCCCTTTGATATTTTGTCCCATAGCCTGCTATCCACTGTGCTGGTTGTGGAGGATTCAATAGTTTTTGAGTTACTGACATTATGTACAAGACTAAATTTTGAATTAAAAAAAATCCTAAAAAAATGTTAAAAGAATCCTTGAAAGAATTTCCAAACAAATTCCTATAGGAATTATCTTAATTTTTTAATATTTCTACAAGAATTCCTTCAGGAATATCTGAAGGAATTTTCCGAGAGTTCTGCCTGGAGTTTCTTCGAAGTCCTTTGAAAATTTGGAAAGAGGTAAAACAAAACACTGTTCTGAATCTGGAATTAAGACTTTTCTTAAGAAACCGAAAATATAGGGATTGCATCATCATATTTCTTTTTTCTCGATATTCTCGAGAATTCCTTGGGAATTCACTTCAGGAGTTACTTCGGAAATTTCTTCAGAAATCATTCAGGTGATATTTCATGAATTTATTAAAAAGTTCGTTCGGAAAATCCTTCCCCAGGAATTAATTCGGTTGAAATTCTTTCAGGCATACCTTCGAGAACTCCTTCAGCCAATAAAAATTTCGTAATATTTTAAATTTATTTGAAAAAAACCAGTGTAACTTTTGAACCTCTTGATCGATTTCAACCAAATTTGAAACACGTATCATCATCATCATCATCATGTGGGGAGAGGGGTATTTATTAGAAAACGATCCATCTACTATAACTAAACTAGCTCGGTGGTCTAGTGGCTACCGCTTCTGCCTTATAAGCAGGGGGTCGTGGGTTCAAATCCAGGCTCGTCCCTTTCCTACTTTATATTTCTATCTTAGTTCTTTCTGTATTTCACGTTCTACCAAAACGATTCCTACTGTTATAACCTCCCACACAATCCCAAAACCTCCCGTGGCACCTATGAGAAATCGTAGAGTTCTTTGCATCTTTCTTAAGTGGGTGTCCAACTAACCATCCTTCCCCTTCCTCAGCATTCGCAAGGTCGTGGCCAGAACAGATCTCGACTATTGGAGAGTGAATTACTTCCATCTAAGAGACAGTGATTAGTCCCAAATCAACATCTGTGGTAACGGATAAAAGTGATGCTACTCTCATACAATAATCCGAGCTTGTACCACCTACGATTTTGTGCCGAAATGCTCAATGCTAATGCTAACGGTCCATCTATTATAACTATTGAATGCATAGGTTGATTTTAATAAATTTGGAACACATATTCTTTATCTTAAGGTGAAGGTGGGTTGAGTACCAAAACAAAGCTTTGAAGGAATTGGTACAATACAAACTGTCATATACTGTAGTAGTATTGGTGTCGTATTTATGAAAAAAACAAAGAATATTAGTAGGGTGGTTCAAAAACGACCCAGCTTCACCACGCTCACTTGATTCCGTCCCATGCTCCGAGTGTCCTCCAAAAGCCGATTTGAACAAAAACTGATTGAGAACAAGCCGGTTCAAGTTTGTATGAAAACTATTATGGGAAACTAAGCCTTTCATTACACTGGCTACAGCGCCTACCCTCCAAACGCTGGCGAAAAGAGAACCCACATAGCTGAAAGCAACATTCCAGAGACTTCACTGAACGCACCTTACGAAAGATCCGATGAAATACCATTTTATACTCCGCTCACCCCCATGTCACACTTTTTGTATGAAGTATCTGCTCCTGGTGCGATAGATATCACAGAAAAAATCTGGCTATTTTGTTGAATTACACAATTACACAAACACAATGTCAGCGGAACGGAAACGGAAAATTTGACAGAAAATATATGGGCTAACTGTCAAATTTGCCGTTTCCGTTTCTGTTCCGCCGACATTGTATTTGGGGCTTTATTATCATGCTAAAGATTTGCAACCTCGATTAAAATCGACACCAACTATTGGAACGCCCATTCAATATGCATTGTCTGAGGAGTTAATGCTCTTGAATTTCATCCAGTCATCTGGTCTTCCCCTCGCCAGCGCCCAATCACGGAGTGCCACAGTCAGAATAATGTAAAATTCAACCTCGCCATATCAACTGCCATACAAACCTGAAACGACCTGTGCACGGTAAGCCCCTATTCAAACCGACCGAAGCCAGCGAACGACACCCAAAATATGAAACATAATCGACTGAGCGTGGCGGAGAAAAATCAGTTTTGAGCCACCCTGTTTATTAGTTTGCTGCTATCGGTACCGGTGTTTACATTCGCTCCGCGATTTTTTAATCGTTTTCTTCGGGTAAAAATTGCAGTTTATATTAAGTTTTCGCTTCAAACAAGTGACTTAATCCAAAAAGTGAAGTTTAATTTGCATTCCATCAACATTTCGGGCTGCTCATGTGCGGAGAAGTGTGTAAAAAATTGATTTTTTCAATGCCCTTTGAGAAGAAGTGGAGTGCAGTGATAAACCCACCAAACCGCGGACGGCTGTTAAATTGGCACGAAACTGCTGGTTTATGCCATATATCGAGCCGAAATGCATAGGACTCTTCAAAGAAACATGTTAATTATCACGGAAAGTACATAAATATACTGTGAACAGGTTAGTAATATGAATATTAAACTTTTGTTCGATGCTGTTCGATGCATTCGAATGTTGATGGGAGAGGAGTGCGTAAGGTGTGGGGTTGACCCGTGGAAGGTCCGGTGCCATATTGACTGCCATCGTGGTACTCTTCCAACTATGTCCTTAAGGAGACTTTTATAACGGGTGGCAACTAAAAATTGGAAAGAAAAGAATGGCACGGGAAAAAATACAAAGAAGTTCAGTTCAATCTGATATATGTTATACAAAGAGTTGTCCTTAGTCTTCAAACTTTGACTAATGAATATTAGCATATGGTCCGTGGTTCGCCGTGCGGCGCAGCTTAGTCTTGCTGGTATGACATGATCGCTGCACGGATCTGTCATTTCGATTTCCAGATTTCTTCTGATCCTGCTTATGAGTTGCTTCGTTTTTGCCTTTCTCGTACAACTAATTTGTACCGAAAGGCTATCATTTCACTCCAAATTCGAACTTTTGATAGAAGTACCGGAGACACATAGTGTTATATACCATTCGACTCAGCTCAATGAGCTGAACAAATGTCTGTCTGTCCGTGTGTGCGTGTGTGTGTATGTGTGTGCGTGTGTGTGTGCACAAAATGCCATAGAAAACATTAGCCAAATTTTCACATAGAAACTCTTAACCGATTTTCTTACAACAAGTTGCATCCGACAGAGACTAAAACGCTGTTGATCACTATTGAATTTCATAATAATTGCAAATTGCAAATAATAGATAATATTAAAATAGTGATGAGACATAATCACATAGAACAAACATGTGTTCTGAAAAGTGCCTTGCATCTATGAATATTTTTAAAGTTTATCCGTGGCTTGCTCCCATTGAGTTTCATCGTACTATAAAGATACTCCAATTGCACGCATTTAGGCGTAAGTATGCTCTTCGTTCAGTTTCATAGTACTATGAAATTGACCGAAAGCACAAAACAGATAGACATCATAGAACAAACTGCAAATTTCAAAGTAGGCTCTTTGTGTATCAACAATCGACGAACGGCACTCCCGTATATCCAAAAGGAAAGAAAGAGACAGCAAAGCATGCGATGATACTCTGTCTAATGCCCGTTGTTCAGTAAAGCTTGACTTCCACCGCTAGGTTCGCTAACGTTCCAAAATCATGGAGGGACCACTTTCCAAGGGAAAGATGCCTATATGTTATGTGCCGAAAGTCTAAATTCGAACATAGGAAATTATAGAAACTTTTGGCAGCGCCATCTGTCGTCTACTGGTGTAAACTTTCTATCTTAACATTAGACGGTGTAACTATTTTGCCTTTCTTGTACATCATCGAGGTGTAAGCATAACGGCTACATTTATTACCTTTTTGCGCGAGAAAGGCGCCATCACCGCTAGGTGGATTAATCTGGGTTTTTTGACCTTACAATCACTTTTTGTACATATACAATGGAGCTGAGTAGACCTAATAATGCTATGACAGATTTCGAACATTTTCACGCTTGAAATGTTCGACCGTGTACTTTTCCCATGATCTTTGTTTGCTTTAAAAATTTACAATGCGCTGCGGCGCATGTTGTAAGCAATGTTGGAGTAAAAATGTGTGTGCGACAATTCTAAGGAGTCATTCTAAGGATTCATTCACATAAAGTCATATTTCTGTGAAAGTATTATTATTCTGATAGAAAAGTATTGAAGTCATTCAAATTTTTTAGTTGCCACCCGTTAGATTGGTGGGAGGGTGATTTGAATAAAGGGGTGTACTAGTACAAAAGTACTTCCTCAATTGCGTAGTATGACAGTCTTACAAATATTTAAAGGTACCAACTGGAGGGGTGTTTTTTGATTGGATGGGATGTACTGTTCGGAAATTGGCTTTCTCAGTCTGACTGAGACTGAGAAAGCCAACTTCCGAACGGTAGCAACTGGTTTTCAACAGGGGTCCCCGCAGCGTAGTTGGCTACACGTTCGCCTTACAAGCGGATGGTCATGGGTTCGATTCCCAGCCCCTCCACCAAACCCTCGTCAGTCGCCAGATCCGCAGCCCATACGGTGGCGTTTTGGGGTACGCGCCTTACCGTCTCGGCTGCCTGATGACGACTGACAACTTGTTCTTCTCGGAGGCATTCCTCCAACGTTACCCGGATAAAATGGCAACCGAACAACGCAACGATCATTGGATACACGACATGGACAAACGGACACAATGGACTCACGATGAGATGGACTGGCAATGAAAACAATAATGAATAATGGAAATCTAAAAATAGATTCTGTGTGGATTCTGTACGCAGAATATCACAGTAGATCTCGGCACAGTAGCGGTTACACAGAGTACCTAACAAATAAATAAAGGAATAAAAAAAACTTGTTTTTAACCTTAGGTAATTATATTTTTTTAGAAATCACACAGAGGGGTTTTGGCCAGGGGGGAGCTCATTATACCGTCTTACCCCAGCAAAGCTTGAGAGCAAATCAATAACTTGTTTTCATTGTCGCTGATTGTTGCAACAAGCACCTCGAGAAAATTGGCAACACAGTCGGCTGAGCGCCAGGCGGCAAGCGGCCAGTCTATGAGTAGTAACTCTGGATGGAACGTCAACGATTAGAAATGATAAATTAAATGACAGGTCAATTCCAATCTACCTCACGTGCAATAAGGTGTTTGGTGTGATAAATATATTGTTAATTTCTAGAAAAAAAGTTATTGCTACCTACGACTAAACTTACATACTAGCTTAATCTTATAACTGTACAGCTAGGAAAGGTAATTTTATTATAAACTATACTATGAACATGCAATACAGCCTAATTATAACTATTCAGGGTCATACTTAACCACACTCAATAGAGCAGACCTGAAAGGCCATTCAAAAATAAAGCGTCACTGAAATGTGAGTAACTTAGGGGCCGTACACATATTACGTAAGCACTTTTGTGGGGGGGGGTCGGTCAATATCTTACGCTCCAAATAACTAAAAATTATTTTGTATGATAAAAATCTTACATGGGGGGAGGGGGGTCGAAAAACCCAGAAAAAATGCTTACGTAATAAGTGTACGATCCCTTATTAGAATTGTAAACTAAACTAAACTAAGATGAACTACATATTTACAGATTTGAAGCTCATAAACACGTAAAATATAGCTGTTCAAATATCGGTGCGGTCTTTCAATTCTCAGCGATTCAACATTCTTCAAATATTTCATTCGAACTACAATGTCGGCCTCGGGCGTAGACACGAATACACAGCACGGCGATTGCGCAGCCTGCGACAATTCGGATGCCGACAGGAATTATGTACAGTGCGATGTATGTGATCGAGCATGGATATGCTCACAGTGTATCGGGCCACCGGGAAGCAACTCTTCGAGCAGTTCCAGTTCTAGTATCCAGCGTGATCTCGCCCTGCTAAAACAACGTCATTAGCTCGAGCGGCAACGAATGGAACATGAACTTAAAAAGAAATTTCTGGATGAGCAGTTGGAGCTGATGGAGTTGCATAGGTGTTGAATTAGTGGTAGAGAGAAAAGCACGTTTGCAGCTCATTTGGTCAACAGTAATCCGGAGCAAGAAGACTGCGTGGTAGGAGGCCATTCGGAACCACCAGCAGCCGCTCAGCCCATGGAAGTGAACATCCGCAACGCAGCGGATTCGGTCCGCAGCTTAGAGAAGCAGCTAGAACGATGCCAATTGCAGCCAGCTCCAAGCAGAGAAGAATTCGACGACCTAAAGCGCCAGCTGCAGCAGTGCAAAAATCAGTTCGGATTAAATCCAACCGATTGGATTATAAGCCCACCAATCGCACAGCATCGGTATAGTTTCCCGAATTCATCCAGTGACCAACACCAAGGTAATCAACAGCCTAAAATTCTGGGTGCCTACAAGAAAACACAAATAGATGAGACTAGTTACGCAGGTAAGAGTGGTGTTGGTGAGAGTGGTTATATAAATAAAATATACAATAGCTATGTACCTCATAAGTCCTCCACGATTCCCCACGTGTCAGTTTCCATTGTTGGCAGGGAACAACAGCCTATCTTCCGCGGTTTCGAGCCAGTCCCTCTCGAAAGTCGCCAGCAACAAGATATCCCCTTCACTTACCACGAACAGTAGCGCGAACCCTTCGCGCGCTCCACGATCAGGAATGTACAGCCTTCGTCGTTAGAGGAAAGGTACCATCGCCAGCATCAGCAGCAACGATCTTTACTGAACGTCTACCAGAACGGACCATCGCCGCAACAGCTTGCAGCACGCCAATCGTTGGCTAGAGATCTTCCACAGTTTTCGGGAGATCCTTCCGATTGGCCTATTTTTATCTCGCACTACGAGTATACAACCGCGTCATGCGGCTATACTGATGGCGAGAATATGCTCCGTTTACAACGATGCCTCAAGGGACCGGCCCTCGAAACGGTGCGCAGCCGCCTGGTCTTGCCGGCAGCAGTACCACAAGTCATCGAAGCTCTTCGTATGCGGTATGGACGTCCAGAGCTGTTGATAAACGCATTGCTGGAAAAGGTGCGGAGGATTCCCGCCCCGAAGCCTGAAAAGCTAGAAGGGTTGATCGAATATGGATTGGCAGTGCAAACCCTTTGTGATCATATTGAGGCAGCAAATGAACATGCTCATTTGTCAAATCCGATGCTGCTGCAAGAACTCGTTAGCAAACTTCCATCGGATCAAAAGCTAATGTGGGCTGGGTATAAGCGCGGCCTGGGCTTAGTGAACCTGAAGACATTCAGCGACTACATGCAGAACCTCGTCAGTGATGCATCCAGTGTGGTACTATTCGAACCGGAGACTAATAGGAGCAAGGACAAACCAAAATCCAAAGGATACATAAATTCCCACGCGGAGAATACTGTCGGTCATCGGCTGCGAGAGTGCTCGGAGTTTAAGGATCTGAACGTCGACGATCGCTGGCGTAAAGTGAGAGCCCTGTCGTTGTGCCAGATTTGCCTGTATAACCATGGTAGGCGATCATGCAGAAGCAGCAACCGTTGCAATATCGACGGCTGTCAGTATCGTCATCATCCGTTGTTGCATGTGACGAGGCGGAATACAGGAGCTTCAGCTTCCACTCTGCAGGCGGAAAGTCATACTCACCAATATCTCGGATCGAGCGTACTGTTTCGGATCCTGCCTGTCAAGCACTTCGACCATCTCAAGCAGTTGCCAATTCGCAGCTATCAAAACGCTGTCCCAAAGCTACTGATCGGGCTTGAACACCTGCAATTAGTAGTTCCCCTGAAGATGAAGGATGGAACCGGTGAATGGCCAATTGCCGTCAAGACACGGCTTGGGTGGTGCGTCTATGGAAGACAGCAGCCTAGAGTAGAAAGTAGTTTTAACTTTCATATCTGCGAGTGTACTTCGAATAGGCAGTTGCATGAAGTTATCAAACAGTTCTACGGCATTTAAGAAGTAGGATTAGGGAACGTAACCATACGATCTAAAGATGAGCAGCGGGCTTTGGACTTGTTGGAGCAGACGACGGTTCGTGTTGGGAAGAAATTCGAAACAGCCTTGCTGTGGAAGGAGGAAGATGTTGAGCTACCGGATAGCTACACGATGGCACTTCGCAGGCTGGAGTGCTTGGAAAGGAAAATGGTTAAAGATCCACAGTTGAAGGCGAACGTTTTCCGGCAAATACAGGAGTTTGTTAACAAGGGTTACATCCATAAAGCGACAAGCGAAGAATTGAACGAAGCGGATCCGCGGAGAATTTGGTATCTGCCTGTAGGCGCAGTAACCAACCCGAAAAAACTAGGGAAGACGCGCATCGTATGGGACGCTGCCGCTAAGGTGGATGGAGTTTCGCTAAACAGTATGTTGCTGAAAGGATCGGATCAATTGGTTTCGTTGATGGGAGTGTTATTCCGTTTCCGGCAATACAAGGTTGCAGTGTGCGCCGATGTGAAGGAGATGTTTTTGCAGATACAAATGAGTGCGGCTGATAAGCATTCGCAGCGAATCCTGTGTCGTGAAGATCCAAATCATAACCCGGACATCTTCGTGGTTGACGTAGCGACATTTGGGTCGCCCAATTTGTGAAAAATAAGAACGCGAGGGAGCACAGCGAACGCTTTCCCAGAGCAGCCGAAGGCATATTGCAGGGTACATACGTAGACGATTATCTCGACAGCTTTGGATCAGAAGAAGAAGCATGTCGTATTTCAGAGGAAGTTCGCCAGGTTTTCGATAATGGTGGGTTTAATTTAAGGAACTGGATTTCTAACAATGAAGGTGTACTGCAGTACCTTGGAGAAACCCAAGCCGCTCACAGTAAAAGCCTGATGACAACGAGCAGCCATACGGAACGTGTGCTCGGGATGTGTTGGGACCCACTAACGGACGAACTCTCGTTCAGTACTCAAATGAGCGAAGAAGTTCAATCACTTCTGGAAACTGGCCGAATTCCCACGAAGAGGCAAGTGTTACGCTGCGTAATGTCTCTGTGGAAGACTTGTGGCGGGCTGGAATCGGATGGGATGAAGAAGTCGCCGACAAGCAGTACACAGACTGGTCTAGGTGGATCAAGATGATCTCGTACATCACAAACGTTAAAATTCCTCGCTGCTATTTCTCCGAAGCATCAGCACAAACGTATAGAAATGCTGAACTCCACGTCTTCGTAGATGCCAGTTTGCTTGCGTACTCCTGCGCTCTGTATATACGTACAATTAGTGAATTATGTAGTGTGTATCAATGTATTATGATCGCCGCGAAGGCAAAGGTAGCGCCACTTAAGCCGATGACTGTCCCGAAGCTAGAATTACAAGGATGTCTCCTAGGGACGCGGATGATGAATTTCGTACAAGCAAATCATTCGTTTCCTATCAGAAAACGAATCTTATGGACGGATAGCTCAGTCGTACTTTCATGGATCCGTGCAGACCCAAGAAACTATCGGCCGTTCGTGGCGAATCGAATTGGAGAAATCCTTGAGACAACCACGAGGCAACAAAGTGGGGAAGTGGGCCCTATTTTAGTAGAAACAGTAAATAGTTTCTTGGACCGGAGTTTTTACTCCTTCCGGAAGATGAATGGCCGAAATCCAGAAGCTCAGTAGTGGACATACTTGAAGAAGCTCGGTCTTCAGTTCTCATCCACACTACTAGCGATCCATTCATTACGTACGAACTATTTTTCAAATGGGAAAAGCTTCAGCATAGCATGGCTTACGTATTGCGATTTGTACGCAACGCTAGGAAAAAGGAAGATAAACACAGTGGTCGACTGTCGCAACAAGAGATGAATGCTGCGGAGGTTCAAATCTTAAAGCAAGTTCAAATGGAAGTTTATCCCGACGAGGTGACAACGTTGAAATCCAACCAAGTAGAGTAGAGTGGGGCAAGAGTGCGCGTGGGGTAAGAGTACGTTTTCGATTTTTTGAAGTAATAAAAAAAGATAAACTAGCAGCACTGCATCAGTTTGACAGGTATTCTGGCCAACCATTATCATGTGTAATTGTAAACGATTTGAATAAACAACACGGGAGATATGGAGTTAGACAACTTTTTGGCCATTTTGCTAAAAATAATTGGATTTCCGCAACTAGTATTTCATTACCATATATACGTTCAATCAGGTAAACATTATACCATTTCGATAACCTATTATATAGAGTACTTTATGGTACAGAACACCAATCCGGTTAGTTTTCCAAGAAGTCTAAACCATTACTTGAATAATTTTTGGGACTGTGGGGTAAAAGTACGCAGGAACCGGTGGGGCAAGAGTACGCATATGAATCTTCAAGTTATGATGTCAAACCCGTATCTCCGGCCGAAATAAGACTTCTTCCAAACTGTAAAGATTCACAACTAAGAAAAAAGGGACAGAATTCGAAATTATCTCAAGTTTTTAGGATAAGTTGAAGTAGTTCGGTGTTAGAAAGGACTTAGCGAACAAAGCACTGAAGCGAAATAATGAAATTGTGTTAGGACTTGTTGTACACCTAAACATAGTCCGAAAACACAGCTTCATCACAATAATAATTTCATTTAATCAAAAGAAACATTCATAAATTACGCAACGTTTAGCTGGGAGGAGTTGCGAGATGTGTGACGATCCATATAATTTTTAGAGTATTCATACAAATAGTGTAAGATAGGGGGGGGAGGTGTGATGAAATAGCTAAAATTTACGTTACGTGATTGGTGGACATTCTTTAAGGAAAATCCCTTTGTATACGCCACGCGATACCTGATATATATATTTTTACCTCTGTAGTTTTTTGTATATATAAAAAAACAATGGTTTTTCGTATGAAAGTGCACATTTTTAGGACCCCCTCCCCCTTTAAGAGTTACGTAATCTTTAAACATTCCCTAATATATGCTCATTAAACATCAATTAAATGTTATTAACTCTTATTTGTGTTAGTATATACTTGAGGCACATGATTGGATAAATGCGTACTCTTACCCCACCCGATGCGCACTTTTACCCCACCGGTGGGGTAAGAGTGCGTTTTTCACTTGTCTTGCAATAAGGGTTCTACTAGAACGAATCTCAATAATTTCAATATTTTTTCCACTGGGTAACATAAGGGAAGAGTATATGAATCATCGACACTGATTTGATATGCAGAAGCTTGCTTCATAAGGGCCACATGATCGATTGAAAACTAAGTGCGTACTCTTGCCCCACTCTACTCTATTACCGAAAAACAAGCAGGAAGCGATAGATAGATCGAGTGCGGTGCATCAACTAATGCCGATGATTGATGAACAGGGGTTAATGCGGCAAAACAGCCGGATTTCAGCGGCCAGCCATATCAGTAGCAGCGTGCGGTTTCCAATTATCTTGCCAAGAAAGCATCCGTGCACAGAACTTCTTGTCGCACGGTATCATCGGCTCTACCGTTATGCAAATTCCGAAACTGTTGTGAACGAAGTTCGCCAAATGTTCGTCAAACCGAGACTCCGTTCAGTGGTGAAAGCGGTCAGCCGAAGCTGTCAACGCTGTATAGTTCGCAACGCTCATCCGACCATCCCTCCGATGGCTCCTCTACCACTATCGTGGCTAGCCATACATGTTCTTCCATTCAGCTACGTTGGAGTGGATTACTTCGGCCCGCTACTAATCAAACAGGGCCGTGCGAATGCGAAGAGGTGGATAGCGCTTTTCACTTGCCTGACGGTGCGCGCTGTTCACCTTGAAATGGCGTATAGTCTGTCAACGGCCTCGTGTATTTCGTGCATCCGTCGATTTGTCTGCCGCCGTGGTTCGCCGATAGAATTTTACAGCGACAATGCTACAAACTTTCACGGAGCCGAACGACTACTGCGAGAGCAAATTAACGAAGGAGTTTCGGCGACGTTCACCAGTGTACACACGAAGTGGACCTTTATTCCACCAAGCGCTCCACACATGGGTGGTGCCTGGGAGCGACTAGTTCGCTCAGTCAAGGTAGCGATTGGGGATGCGTATACCGAAGGAAAACTCTACGATGAAGAACTGCAAACTGTTATCGTGGAGGCAGAGAGCATTGTTAACACTCGACCGCTAACGTACTTACCACTCGATTCTGCGGAATCAGAAGCTCTTACTCCCAACCATTTTCTGCTGGGCAGCTCGAATGGAGTCAAACAACCATGTGTAGATATGAAACATCAACAAGGTACATCTAGAGAAACATGGGGTCACATCCAGCTGCATCTTAATCGGTTCTGGCAACGCTGGTTAAAGGAGTATCTTCCCGTTATCCGGAAACAGGCCAAGTGGTTTACTGAATCTAGACCAGTACAGGACGGAGACCTGGTGATGATTGCGGACGAAGGCAAACGGAACGGTTGGGTAAGAGGGATTGTAATTGAAACAACCAAAGCGTCAGATGGTCACGTGCGACAGGCTATGGTACGAACTGCGGGAGGAGTTCTCCGCCGACCTGTATCAAAACTGGCAGTACTCGAGGTAAGGAGTAACTCTGCGGTCTACAAAGACAGTGAACCGCACCCGGGGGAGGATGTTGCAACAAGCACCTCGAGAAAATTGGCAACACAGTCGGCTGAGCGCCAGGCGGCAAGCGGCCAGTCTATGAGTAGGGAGCTCTAGATGGAACGTCAACGATTAGAAATGACAGGTCAATGTCAATCTACCTCACGTGCAATAAGGTGTTTGGTGTGATAAATATATTGTTAATTTCTAAATAATTTGTTATTGCTACCTACGACTAAACTTACATACTAGCTTAATCTTATAACTGTACAGCTAGGAAAGGTAATTGTATTATAAACTAGCAGACCCGACGAACTTCGTTTCGCCTAAAATTCATTTATTCTCTGCTTAGTTCTCAATGCAGAAATCTGTTTCATTTGTATGGCAGCCCCCCTTTCCAAAGGAGGGAGGGGTCTCCAACCATCTTAAGAACCTTCCTCGGCCCCAAAAACCTCTGCATACAAATTTTCACGCCGATCGGCTCAGTAGTTTCGGAGTCTATAAGGTTCAGACAGACAGAAATTCATTTTTATGTATAAAGAAGATTATACTATGAACATGCAATACAGCCTAATTGGTGTTAGAATTGTAAACTAAACTAAACTAAGATGAATTACATATTTACAGATTTGAAGCTCATAAACACGTAAAATATAGCTGTTCAAATATTAGTGCGGTCTTTCAATTCTCAGCTATTCAACACTGATTATAATTACTTAATTTGGTATCATTTTGGTCGTTTAACGGTTAAAATAATAAAACGTGTTGCAGATAAATCGTACTTGATGTCAATCAAATGGAAAACTATTCCTGCTGTCGATTAGAGCAAATCGAAAACGATATTGGTTTCCGATAACAAAATAAATAGGGATAAGGCAGGTATTTTCGTATTTTCGCCATAGTCTCGAAAACCAATAAAAGAAACTTTTTTTTTGCCAAACTCATCCGTATCAAATCGTAAGCTCAGGAGAAACGTTCTGCTATATTGGAGTTTTAGCAAAGGACGGTCCTTTCGATGTTTTTAGCCCCTATGACGATGGACGGAAATACCTGCCGTGTCCCTACACAGTTTGATGTCATATCATACAAATCTATAGCAAAATAAGATTGAATTATGTAATCCAACATGATGATTCTTATTACAACAAATTATCAATATCAAAATATGTTTTCTGTATGCTCTCATTATGCTTTCAGACCGCAAAACATACTTTTGCATATAAACAATAAAGACGAATCCATAAAAAATGAAAAACGCTACCATAAATCCATAAAATAGTTCAGGAAATTCTATAAAGAATAATTATTCGATCCATAACTAAGCTAAAATTCAGCAATTAATAGGAAAATAAACTCTAATAACATGGTCAAGAAAAACTATACAATTCTTGCTATTTTCCCATGAACAACAAATGATGTAACAAATGATCCATAAATCTTTGGAAAATGATGATGATGATCCATAATTTCAGTAATATGATCCATAATTCTGGCCATTTGATCCATAACATTGTTCAAACGATCCATAGTTTTGGTGATATGATCCCTCAATTTTGTGATCCTGTGATCCAAATGATCCTTAGATTTAAAAAAATGTGTGGATCAATTAATATAGTTTCATTGGCTTTCTCTCCAAGCATTATGGAACACATTATCAAAATTATGAACATATTACTGAAATTATGGATCATCATCAGGACAAAAATTGGGCAAATTTGAAATTTTATGGATCAAAATATAGTTTTTATCGATCATTTTCCAAAGATTTATGGATCATAAAATTATTCTTTATGGAATCTCCCGAACTATTTTATGGATTTATGCTAGCGTTTTATGGAACATTTAGATGTAATTTACGGATCGTTTTTCATTTTTTTTTTGGATCGTTTTTGCACATTGAACAGTGCAAAGTAAGGGCTGCCCTACTTAAATTAGTAAACAAATCTAAAATGTTCATTCTTAAAATACCATGCGCCTCCATATTTATCGATTGCTTTCAGCCCTCGAGGTAATGTTAACCGGTGGCAGCGAAAGTGGTGCATATACATATCCATGGTACCTACATATCCCATTGAAATAAAATATGTTGGTCTTTACTATAGAGACTTGCAGCCCAAGGCAACAACAACAACAGTATGAAAATCTGGCATCCAATAGTTGGATGTTAAACACACTGCAGTAGTTTATCAATTTTTTAAAAATGTTTGTTTTCTGAAACATCATCGTTGTATAAATCAAAAACATCTTCGTTGTGTATATCAAATCAAAAACCGATAGGAAAAGCCCTGAACTTCGTCGGTTTAAGCCTCTAATGCTGAAATGAACTCTCCATTAGTTCCAGAGTACGCACTCACTCTCTGCCAATTTCGTTCGCTCCTAATTGGCTGTAAACAAACGCTGTTGCATCCTGCAAGGTCCTCAACTCAACCTTGCATCCCCGTTTCATAAACAAACGGGGACCAACTTTCAGTCACGTGCTTCTTGCGTATTTGAGAAACCTCCCTGCATCCGGGTTACCTCTCCGGAGTTACGGCGGTAAATTTTATGAGCTAAAAAAGCACAAAGAGCAGACACTCACCGTTTGCACATCTGCAGTCACTCGCGGCACGGAGAGCTTCCGGTCGGATTCATAGAGGACTTCCATCAGACATCCGAACGTAAACATATTTCTTTCAAAGTCATAAATCATTGGGAGATGAAATTTCGTTCCCACGATCCAGACAGTCACGGGTTCAGACTGGTAGGAATGTTTCATCAGTATCTATAGTATCAGTTAAACATTTATTTCTTTGCTTTATCTAGCCATCAATCAACATAGCCCTAAGCTCGGACGCTTAATAGGATACTACAGTGATGCAAAGTGATGAATAAACAGCAATCCCTAAATTGAAAAATCATACATTTTGATTGTTAATGGAACACAAAGAATGACTCCATTATGTAAGCCATACGGTATTGGACTTTATGTACGTAAAACTTTTTGTTGGTTGGAAGTCTGCATTTTTATTAGTCGATGGTATTGAAATAAGACCAATATGAATTAAGTAGTTTACTTTTCATGGTAATATTGTTCTTTATGTTCTCATGTTTCACGTTTATCATGCCATAGTTAGTTAATGACTCTGCTTTGCCAATGTACTGGATGACTAAACAATTAAATAAATTCAAATAATCAGTCATTTTAGATTTACGAATTACATGACGTCTGTCGGCATGTAGATCACAGCATTCAAACGAATTTAACCTGAGAAAGGCATCATGTTCGCAAAGTAATCTGGGGTATTTCTATTGACTTCAAAATGATTTACTGTTTACTGTTTATTTCCTATCAAATAATATTCATTCTCCAAAAGCTCCACCTCTTTCATTCGTTTGAAGGTTTTTGCTATAAAGCTCTCCGGCATGCATGCTGTGAATGTGAATATTATTTCTGGATAAAGTTACACCCAGAACACTGGCGCCGCTGTGTGGCAACTAGCGTCACAATGATTTTTTTTTCACTCTAGTCAACGTACTTATTGTAATTTAAGTTCACCTTTTTAAATTAAGCTCCAGAAATATTTATTTACAACATGCTTATCACTTCGATCACATGGAAATCCGCCGGTAGACATGTCAAACGTAATTCAATCTGTCACTGTGGGTTTTGTTCGGCGACGCCTTTCATTCTGCATTATGCAATAAACGTCCATCAATTATTAATTCCAGTCCCGAAACTGCTTCGAGACCTGTCGCAATAACTCAGATAGGTGAAACCTGCTGCCGAGAGCAACCTCTGTCAATCGAACATCGTTAAAGGTTGACTCTGAACGACAAACGGAACGAATGTCTGGCTGTGGGCGGGTATGTGCTGTTGCGTGTATGTGAGATTGAAAAAAAATTGGTCAATTTTCCAGCAGTGAATTATCATTCGCTCTAGAACATAACAGGATTTTTTGGAATATGTATGACGTGCTTACTTACAGTACGGATGATCTAACATTCATAGTTGCAAAAATTTACACAAAACCGAGATTTGCACATTCAAACCCAGCTAGGGTAATAGTTCCGATAGACGTGGGTATTCCTTTAGTTGCGGTAGTGTTGTTTTTACCCAATCTACGTATTAAACGAAGCAAACCATGCATTCTATCAACTTGTTGATCTGTCATAGCACGAAATAGAAGAAAACTGGTTGAGAATTGCATCAAAATCGGAAAGTATCACTAAAATACCTTATCTTTCTCTCTGCTTTGCACCAATAGTTTGCACCAATATAGGAAAACAATCATAACAGTTAGAACACTGCGTCAATAATTGGAGGTATTATTCTAGGTAAGAATGGTGGATTCTGCAGCGAATGAATAACTCTTCGTTTAAAATATAATTGATGAGCTTTCGAATGCGAACTTAAGGTAAGCGAAATGAAGTATAGACGTGGTGAAAGCGAACAAATAGTGGTGGATTGTACTTAGTTCCTCCACTATTGGGACTTTTACCCTAGTGTAAAACATGGAAAGAGTGAAAAAGAAGAGAAAATTATTCGATGTGCCCCTGCATATTTAAATGGTCTTTCTTTATTTCCCAAATTGCCACAATACTGGTTATTTTGGTTGTAATCTGTCAAAAAATATTAAACAAAGTAGGCATGATGCAACCTTTGATTGCATATACGGCATGCTTGAATCAGCTCACCATTCGATAGGTGAACCAATAGATATTTTAGTTACAAGATAAAGAATGTCGCTATCGTCGCTATCCGAAACATCTTTTGCTGGCGAGGATAAGGTATTAAAAGCTAATGAAGGAAAAATACATACGATTTGACAGTTTGGTACCCAACATGTCTCGGACAGCAGAACAAAGGGAACCGAAGCGACAATCTTTATCTTGTAACTAAAATATCTTTTGGTGAATCCCCAAGTAACATTTTAAGTTTTATAACGCTCTTGAAGACCATATTTCACTCTCCAAGAGTGTTATAAAACCATCATAAAACCAAAATGTTACTAGGGTCGTACTTTGAACTATAGACATAGATAGTGGAATACATAGATGAGCGAAGATAAATGCACGGTCTCTAAAAGAACTGTCAAACGGATCTCCAAATGAGCATGACGTCACGATTTCAACGAAAATATTATGATGTCATACGCCTGGTACACGAAACCAAATATATTATATTAACAATATGGTTCACTTCGAGCTTTTCCATACAACGAAATGGCGAACCATTTGCCGGTGATAACAACATCATCTAGCGAGCAAAGAGGAATCTAAACGTGTTTTCTTCTTGTTTATTCTAGCAAATCTTCCTGCCAATTTACAGTGACAGTCATACTGTTGAAAAGTTTTCATACGACAGTGCAGGGATGTCCATACTTTTTTGAATAAATCGATCATCAACAGATCGATTTTTTTTTCTTTTACACTTATTTCGATAATACAGAAAAATAAATTTTGATCCGACTGCTCCAATAGAAGCTGTTCCGCATACAAAAAAAATGCTTGCGGCGCGTTAGAAAATATTGATTCAATTTCTTTTGGGTCGAAAATAATTGCAAGCATTAGCTAGTTTTTCGCAAGACTTTTTATCCATAGTTGCCAGCCTCCAGGTGCTAAATTAGTCGAGCTTTTCTCTGCATCCTCTGCAGTGATTTAACGGATTTGCAAGATTTTTCGTGATTAATTTGTCACAGGCCTATCGGCTTCCCAATCATCAATTAGCAGTGGAAATGGAAAACATGCATGTTGTAAAATGGCTGTTACGTTACTTTTCCAGATTACGGCAGTATAGCTCTAGTAGCAGTAACTTATACTAAATGATTGAAATTTTGAATTGAAATTTCTTGTCATGTAGTATAAGTTACTGCTACTAGCGCTATAGCTCCGTTATAAGTTAAATTCAAACATCGACTTGTTAGTTGTAGAAAAACCTTCGCACTAGAAGTCCACCATACAACACATTTTGAAATTTAGCCTCTGGAGTAAGTTATTGACAAACTAATAAGTGATCGAACGCAGATTACTAAATGATCGATAATATCCTTGCCGGTATTCAGTGCTTTGAACATAAATTTTCCAAAACAAGATGAGTTTTCTTTTCGAACACTGGCAGAACCAAAGAAATCTATTGATATTTCACAGAGAGACAAAATACTCCTTAAATATTTGTATCGGCCTTTAAAGAAATCATATGGACTCGGTGGCCAAACTTAGTTTCATTTACATATTGCATTATTTACTGCAATTAAAGCAATTTGGAGGGCTTTGCTTCTTAACTGTTCAAACTGATCGATTTTTTTTTTTGGAAAAAATGCTTTTCAGGATTGGTCATGTTAGGCACTAAGGTGTCCAAAACCGGTACACTTACCCTCTATAAAAATCAATTTGATTCATTAACGAAGTCCCCCCAGAAGTACTTGAATTATTTTCTACGATCGTATATGTTTAAACCGTGTGATCAATTTGGTTGACTGCAAACTGAATAGCTAGTTTGCAGTCAACCAAATTTCGAATTTTTATATTGCGTTTTAGATCTAGCCTCGTTAGTTTCATGAACCCGTCTTTACTCAAAATTTTCATTAAGGTTTTACTGTCCTACTGTCAGCTGGATTATTGCCACATTCTAAATAAATTTGAGTGCGATTGTGTTGGTTTTTCACAGCTGTTGTATTTTGTGTTCATATCCTACCATGATTCAATCAGAAAAACAATCTTTGAAATGTGAGTTAAATAGTGACAAGGGATATTTCAAATAATTTTGTGAATAAACAGATGAATAGATTCAAAATGTTTCATATTTGTAAATTTATTGAGTATTTTTAGAGCGTGATATCAATTTTTCTCAGTAAAAAATAATAATAAATAATTATTTTCTTAGCGTGTCGGATGATAAGCCATCCAGATAATATGTCATTCGACTATCATGATAACACTACCTTTGTCAGTAGTTTGAAAATTATGTTTTCGACACGTGAAATGTCAGCAAGAAAATACAAAGACATGTCACAAGCTCGTAATCTGAACTAAATGCTCGTAGTAAAATAATAATCATTCATCGATGCAAATCAACCGCAATTCGAAATATTCATTTCAACCCCGGTAGATATTATCAATCGGCTGTTAAGGATCGGGCGAATAATTTGGTATGGAAGTTTGACAGCATGCTGCGAGATATTCGTGCCTGCAATGTCGAGCGTCTGATCAAAACGTCTATGCAACCGATAGTAAAACGAAGATTTCCGTCCTTGAGTATAAACTTGTTTTTTTCTCTGAGTCGATTCTTTTATTTTTTATTGTCAAATTTCCCAAAGAACCGTATTATTTGATGCCTCTAAATATTTTTAAAATTAAAACAACAAATTTTTTTAAATATATGGCAGCCAAACGAGCAGCAGAATTGGGTCAATGTAAGATGAAAATCGGCAAAAAAAGTTTGAGAACAGAGAGCGAGTATAAAACGAGATGTGAATGCAGAATATTAAGTATTAACTTCAACAGCAACCTCTTAGCTTTCCAAATGTTTCACCGTGTATCGATATGGTGCACCGGCGGTTAAACGCGCAACATCTAATTTGTTATACATATTAGTAAAAAAAATGTGTACCACTATTTTGCTACAACATTTGATTTTCCGTTCACGGTTAGATGACTTTACCCATTAATGGGTACTATGTTGTGTTGATATTATTCCCACCGTGAAAAATTCACCCATTTTCTTGAAAAGCGCCACTACCCATTTTAATGGGTAGTGGCGTTTTTCAAGAAAATGGGTGAATTTTTCACGGTGGGAATAATATCAACAATAAAATAGTACCCATTAATGGGTAAAGTCATTTAACCGTGTTGGTATTCGATTAACTTTAATCGATTATGTGCACAAAAAACATAAGACATCCCTATTTTTTGTTGTGATGACAGTTTGAAGTGTGTGTGTTTACCGATCCTCATAATTTGGGTAGTTTCGTTTCAGCGTGTATCGATCCTTTTGGGCACGGATGGCGCCACATGCGGTGTCACCAAAATTTCGTGAGAGTGAATCATATTGTTAATATAGTATATTTGAAGAAAGGCATAACACTAATTCTGCTGCCAATAGCTGCTTTGTCGCTAAGATCCGCCATTTCAACGAGGTGTCGGATCAATTCGACTTCAACATCAGTTCATCCGCGTTTCGTCAACGGCTCAACAGATATGTTATCAACTGACCTTTAGCAAATATATTATATTAACAATATGGTTCACTTCGAATGGCGAACAATTTGCCGGTGATAACAACATCATCTAGCGAGCAAAGAGGAATCTAAACATGTTTTTTTCTAGCTTGTGCTGGAAAACCCTCCTGCCATCTTCCGGTGAGTAGTCATACAGTTGTTCGATGACATTTTACAGTGTGGGGATGTCCATACATTTTTCAATAAATCGATTACCGGAATATCGACTTTGTTAAATGCAAACACTACTGTACATCTGGGTGCTGCGGATAGAGCCGCTTTTGTGCTCTCAAGCGAGCAGCGGGATATTTTGAAATCAATTCCATAAGCAAAATTATTTTGCAGTTACTTTGCTGTCAAACATTTCCCGCTCTTCGAATTTCTCTTTCCATGCTGCATGAAGGCTCACAAATGCGCGAGACTGTACATGACTTTACGATGGTTTACATACATTCCTGCTCCAATCAGCTGCTGAATCTCGTGAAATCTCGTAACGAGTGCATTTTAGTTACATTCTTACTCATTTTCCACTCGAAATATAATGTGAATATATTTGTTAAAAAGAATGCAACACTCAAACAAAGTTTATTTTTATTTTTTCCCCAAATAATAACAATACTTATCAATATAAGATCTAAAACGAACATAACCACAATCTTCAATGTTTGGCTCCGGCACAATAGAAAAGTTTGGCTTCACTTTGACAACCAAATCGATTCTATCCGCACCACCCAGCTGTACATATTTCGATGCAGCAGTGCAAAGCAGACAAACTACACCTTTGCTTCAATCGTTTAAACTGTGAAAGCCGTTCCGCAAACATTAAAATGATTGTTCCACTGTAAATATTTCTATCATTTTCTTGAGCAAGAAATTTGATTAATTCTTTCTGAATATTATCGATATTATTCCAATGCATCATTCTTCTTCCACTTCGGTGTCCTAAATTCCTACTGGAACTTAACACCTGCGTTTCAACTTATTATGAATTGAAAACTTTTTGCTGCCCACCATTGATTGAATGAATATGTATCTTGAGTGGAAAGCCATGAAGATGACACTCATCCGATTGCGTTTTGTTATGTTGCGCTTATCATAATGGGTATGATTATTTTGTTACATTTAGACATGGAAAGTGAATTGAACAAGTCGCTTGGATTAAACGCGTCCAAACACCTTAGCTCAACTCACTTGAACGGACAGTAAGTTGAACATGTTCAACTCTATTGCAAGTAAATTGCAATCAACTAAGTTGTTCAATTCACTTGCCCTTTCAAAACGTAGCATTACGGTGAGATATTTCGGCTAAACTTAATCACGCCTATTTTATTGTGCTTTCTCGATTTCGTATCCAATATCAGATATTTTTTGGGATTTAATAGATTATTTTTCGATACTTTCGCAAGAAAAACTAGTTGAACGTACCCGACCTTGCTCGGGATTATCCAGTTTTCCGCGAGCGGTAATGGCCGCCAGCTTGCCTGCGGGTTAGTCTCTGATTTGACATTTCTGGATGTCAACTGCACCCACCATTTGAGCATTTCGATCAATGTGGTATATAAGAAGGCTTGAATTCATTGAATCAGCACTTTTTTATATGCTACATTGGTCAGAATGCTCGGAGCGGTGGGTGCAGTTGACCTCCAGACACGTCAAATCAGAGACTGAACCGCAAGCAAGCTGGCGGCCATTACCGCTCGCGGAAAACTGGATACTACAGTCGCTCTCCACATCTCGATATTGAAGGGACCATCGAGATAGGGAGGAATGGAAGGAAAATTTTAATGGGTACTAGATCCAAAACAGCTTGTTGCTATGAAAAACGACAACAAAACAAATATCATTACTTATTGTTGATCTGTATTGTTATCGTCCAAATATGGTCTAGTAGCCTAAAAATTTGAACATATCGACATAAGGAGAGTGAATCCAGAACAAAATACGATTACAACACAACGGGATAGAAAGATTTCGAGATAGGGAAGTTATCGAGATGTAGAAAGCCAAAATGTATATAGATTGAAGGGACCGAGGAAACCATCGACATAGGGAGAGATATCGAGATATAGAACATCGAGATTTATAGAGTCGCCTATATTTTGCATTCTTACTGTCGATTGTTGAGTTCATTCAGCGCCGCACTCCAAATCATTTTTAGCGCGATCGTATTGGATTTCCTTACAACTCGCATCAAAATTGTATTTTTACAATTTCTGAACTTTCTCCTCAAAATTTAGTGACATTTTATAACAGCGCAGTCCTCAAGACGAATCGGTTAGTGAGAAAACCGAACAAATCGGTTAACCCGTTTGTAAGTTGTATTGCCTCAAAGGAAATGCAAACTCATTTTTATATAGAGAGATTGTACCACAAACGTTATTATGTTTAAATTGTATTTATATCAGACGCTCATTTCGGGCAGTTTGTTCACAAAATTTCGTTTCTCTCTGTCAAATCATATTCAAAATTTAAAACAATTTGGGAATTCTCAAAATGGGATTATGCATGCGAGCTTATTATTAGCATCGCTAATAATTTCACTACGTGAAAATATAGCTCTTATGAGCCAAACAAAATGGATACGTTTGCGTGAGTTTTGACAGATTTCCCTTGGGAAAACTGTCAAAACGCACGCAAACGTATCCATTGTGTTTGACCCTTAACTTTCTTTTCGTGACTATTTGAAAAAATCTACCCAGGGTCTCAAACAACTTTTTTTCTCCCTTAAACGGAACCTTTCAGTTGTAAAACAGTCAATTATTTACCACGTCACTACTAAATGAGTTTCCTCGATTTTTCTTCCAATCATCATATAAAAAATAAGGAGGAATCGATTATTACCAAGTTATAGTCTAAATAACTTGTTTATTGAAGCTCAAACGTTAAAGAGCATAACGAAGCCAACCTCGATAATTGTATGTAATCCTCTGAAAATAGCTGAGAAACGCTTGGATGAAGATTATGCACTGGTTCGATATCTTTTTTACACATATACCCAATTCTTTCTCAACACCTGCCAAAATTGAAACTTGTTATGCGAATGAATAAGTTGAACTGGTGTCATAAAATTATTCAAAACGATTGATCATGCTAAACAATAATCTACCATAGTAAAATAAAAGGCTTCCTTAGCCATGCGGTGATATCCCAAGCAACATTTCAAGTTTTATTCCGTTCTAGGGATGGTTTTCAAGATCAATTTATAGGATCTAATAATAAAACCCAATATTACACGACAATTTCCCGATGACCACTATAAGTGTAAAATATGGCCAAGTGGCCCTCTCTAGATAACCACTATAAACCTATTATACAGGGTGTTCAATAAGTTCGGATACAAATGTTTGATCATTGTATTTATAAGCCCAATGTACATATTCTGTACAAGTATTGGTGTCAGCGTTAGCGGTATATATACGCTAACGGATGTGAGTGGTGTTGACATTCTGTCACTTGTTGTTTGTTTATTACGCGCGGTGAAAATGGATTGGGGCATTGCAAACAGCATTTTTTGAAGATCAACACCGTACACCGCACTACAAAACTGAGATTTCGGGGATGATTGATACCCCCAGTGGGCCGGTAATAAGACGAAGATCAGCCCTACATGTTCCAATAGGACGATAACCCTTTATACACGGAACATGCGATTTAAGCCTTATATGGGGACAATTTCATTTGGACAAAACTTTGCGACCTCCCAGCTTCCCGGATTTGAACCCTCTTAACTTTCTTGTTTGATCCTTTATTATGTTAAAGCTGTACGAATACAAGGTCAGTAACTTGGACCAGTTCAAGACGTAATTCTCAAAATCTGGAACGAAATGCCTATGCAGACCGTGCGTGCCGCTTGCGATGGATTTCAGAAACGTTTGAAGCTCGTGAAGAAGTACAAAATAAAGGTCATTCCAGAAGAGATGTTACAAACGTTCCTTATAATCAATACTTTCAATGAAATGTAACCGGGAAAAGAAATAATTTAATTACAATTTTTAAACATTTTTTTAAAGTGTATTCGAACTTATTGAATTATTGTAAGAGTATTTAAGGAAAAAAAGGGAATTTGGCTGCCGTAGCTGTGTAAAGTGTAAAGTGTAGCAAAACATAAGTAAATTGATCAGGGTCACTTCCTTGCTGTTAAAAAATACCAGTGAGTTTAACCATTGCTTAGCGGTAATGTTTGCTAGCCAAATGTTGAATTCAATAAATTCGGCTCCGTAAGTGTGTGTGTATAACGATCGTCGTATGTTGGGTAGTTTAATTATAACGTGTATCGAACTTTTTGGACGCGAGTTGGCGCCACATGTGGAGTCGCAGAATTTCGTGAGAGTGAATCATATTGTTAATATATTATGCATCTCGAGATAAAATAGAATACTGCGGCTTCCTGCTGGTTGCTTCTCAGGTAATCGCAACGATCACTAAACACAACAGTGTCGATGAAAATCTCACCCACTGTATGCACTTGCCATGATAAACACTCTCCATGTACGCAGTGATTCCGGTTGCCTCTCACTAAAACAATCGAACACTGCTGTCATTTCGCGAAAAGCACGTGGTTTTGTTTTGAGCGGGAAAATTCTGCCTATCTTTTAACACGGCGGCTATCTTGACGTTTACCTTCGCAGTCGAGCCTGCGAGTGTAAGACCGCCGCAGCATTCTAGAAAAAGATTAGCGCGACAATAGTATATTTGATAAAAGTGTTGCAGTCAAATGAGCAAACAGCAACATGGTGTGCGAAACAGAGAGCGAGTAGGTACAATGCTAGAAGAATGTTAACTTCCACAGCAACCTCGTATAGCTCTCCAGCTGCTTCAGCGTGCGTCAATTTCGATATGGTGCACCGGAATGGTCCCGCCGGATACAGTTCAGCGAGCTATAACAAATTTATTATACATTTCCACAAAAATATGCCTACCACACTTCTGCTGCAACATTTGATTTTCCGTTTGCATTCGATCAAACATAATCGATTAAGTTTGCAAAAAAAACATCAAGCATCCCTATTTTTTTCATGATGACATTTTGAAGTGTGTGTAAAACGATCGTCATATTTTGGGTAGTTCGATTTACGTGTGTATCGATCCTTTTGGACGCGAGTTGGCGCCACATGTGGTGTCGCCAAAATTTCGTGAGAGTGAATCATATTGTTAATATAGTATATTTGACGAAACCCAACCATGCCTTCGCTCATCTATAGGTTATATTATCTTTACTTTCAACCAATAGAGGTAATAAACTTAAAAGGAGGTGTACTGTAGAGGTGTCAAACCGTACTGATTTTTTGTTGATGTTCAACACCCGAGCTATCCTAGCCAGCAAAAGAAGTTTTCGCCAGTGATGGCAATGTTCCTCTATTGCTCATTATCGTGGGCTTTGAATAAAATACCTTCAGTGTGTGTTCATAGATTCACATGTGAGGCTGTTTTGCCGAATGTTGTTAGTTGAAAATTTTGAACTCAGATTATGGGTAGTGATTAGTAAGTTATAAGAAGTAGGAAGTGAGAAGTGACAAGTGTTTCAAATATGGTACAGGCTCTATGTGATTCATAGAATAAATTGTGTTCAAAGCATAATCTCTTGTGAATTGTTGTTTTCGACTGTGATTAATTATTGACGACGGTATTTTTCGGCACTTTGGCCTGTGCAATACTTAAAAAACTTCTCCATTCGGCTTGGTCCATGGCTGCATTTCGCCAACCATGCAGTCTGCGGAGGGTCCGCGAATCCTCCTCCACCTGATCGATCCACCTTGCCCGCTGCGCACCTCACCTTTTGTGCCAGTCGGATCGTTGTAGAGAACCATTTTCACCAGATTACTGTTCAACATTCTGGCTGTGTGCCTGACCCACCGCAGTCTTCCGATTTTCGCGGTGTGAACGATGGATGGTTCTCCCAACAGCTGATGCAGCTCGTGGTTTATTCGCCTCCTCCACGTACCGTCAGCCATCTGCACTCCACCATAGATGGTTCCTTTTGAAAACTCCCTGTGTGCATTGGTCCTTCACGAGCATCGTCCAGGTCTCGTGCCCATAGAGAACTACCAGCCTAATAAGCGTTTTGGGGAAGTTTGGTACGGCGGCGAACTCTATTCGATCGGAGCGTCTTGCGGAGTCAAAAGTACGTACGATTTCCTGCCATGATGCGTCTCCGAATTTCTAGGCTGGTATCGTTATCGGCGGTCACGAGTGAGCCAAAATACACGAATTCTTCAACCACCTCGATTTCGTCACCACCGATAGAAACTCGTGGTGGGTGGCTTACATTGACCTCTCTTGAGCCTCTTCCTATCATGTACTTCGTCTTCGACGTGTTGATGACTAGTCCCATCCGTTCAGCTTCACTTTTCAGTCTGATGTAGACTTCCTCTATCCTCTCAGAGTTACGTGCCATCATATCAATGTCGTCGGCGAAACCAAATAGCTGGACGGACTTCGTGAAAATCGTACCACTCGTGTCACTCCCTGCCCTTCGTATTACTCCCTCCAAAGCGATGTTGAATAACAGACACGAAGGACCATCACCGTGCCGATCCATCACCATCACCCGATCCATCGTCGCCTTGATCAACCGTATCAGTTTATCCGGAAATCCGTTTTCGTGCATAAGCTGCCATAGCTGGTCCCGATCGATTGTATCATATGCGGCTTTGAAGTCGATAAATAGATGATGTGTGGGCACGTTGTATTCGCGGCATTTCTGTAATACCTGACGTACGGCGAACACCTGGTCTGTGGTAGAGCGTTCACCCATAAATCCCGCCTGGTACTGCCCCACGAACTCTCTTGCAATTGGTGTTAGTTGGGAGAGTACCTTGTAGGCGGCGTTCAGCAATGTGATTGCGCGGTAGTTGCTACTATCCAGCTTATCGCCCTTTTTGTAGATGGAACACACGACACCTTCCATCCACTCCTGCGGCAGAACCTCATCCTCCCAAACCTTGATAATTTGCCAGTGCAGCGCTCTAGCCAGTGCCTCACCACCGTGTTTAAAAAGCTCTCCTGGTAGTTGGTCAACTCCAGGGACTTTGTTGTTTTTCAGCGATCTCCTCCTGAATTTCCTGGAGATTTGGAGCCGGAAGTCGTATGTCCTGCGCGCGTGCTCCTAGGTGCCATTCAGGTGCTCTTCGTAGTACTGCCGCCACCTTTGGATCACCTCACGCTCGTTTGTAAGAAGGTTCCCGTTTATGTCCTTACACATATCGGGCTGTGGCACGTGGCCCTTACGTGAACGGTGCAACTTCTCATAGAACTTTCGTGCGTTATTAGCGCGGTACAGTTGCTCCGTCTCTTCACGGTATCGATCTTCCTGCTGGCGCTTTCTCCTCCGGAAAATCGAGTCTATCGTCTTGTAGCTGCCCATTGTTAAGCCGCGAAGGACGACGTTGTACACGAGAGTTTTGAGCGCAGACATACTGCAACGAGGTAGCGGTCGGATTCAATATTCGTACTGCGGTAAGTGCGGACGTTCGTGATGTCGGAAAAGAATTTTCCATCGATTGAAACGTGTTTGATTTGGTTTTACGTTACTTGGTTAGGTGATTTCCATGTGGCCTTGTAGATATACTTGCGGGGGAAGAAAGTGCTTCGGACTATCAATCTGCGGAAGGCTGCAAAGTTAATGCATCGTTGGCCGTTGTCGTTCGATACGGTATGCAGACTATCCGGTCCGTTGACCGGTCTATATATTTTCTCCCTCCCTACCTGAGCGTTCATGTCACCGATTACGATTTTGACGTCCCGCAGTGGGCATCTATCGTATGTCTGATCCAGCTGTGCATAGAACGCTTCTTTCTCGTCGTCAGGTCCCCCTTCGTGTGGGCTGTGCACGTTGATAATGTTAAAGTTGAAGAATCGGCCTTTTATCCTCAGCTTGCACATCCTTGCGTTCATTGGCTGCCACCCAATCACGCGTTGGCGCATCTTTCCCAGCACTATGAAGCCGGTTCCCTGCTCGTTGGTGGTGCCACAGCTTTGGTAGAAGGTAGCCGCTCGATGCCCGCTTTTCCACACTTTCTGTCCTGTCCAGCAAATCTCCTGCAGCGCCACGACGTCAAAGTTCCGGGAATGTAATTTATTGTAGATCATCCTGACGCAACCTGCGAAACCTAGCGACTTGCAGTTCCATGTTCCAAGCTTCCAATCGTGATCCTTTATTCGTCGCTTAGGTCGTTGCCGATTGTATCGAGTCATATTATCATCTATGTTGCTATCAGCCTAAGCCTGTTTCAAATATGGCACAGGCTCTGTGTGATTCATAGAATAGATTGTGTTCAAAGCATAAGTTCTTGGTCATACAAAAAAAAAACCCGAAGTAAGGCCTTCACATCTACGCGCGTAACCAAAGATCTATCAATATATTTCAAATATGGTACTTGTTCTGTGTGGTTCATAGATTGGGTTCAAAGCATAAGTTCTTGGTCATCCAAAAAATTGCCGATGTAAGGCCTTTATATCTACACGCGTAACCAAAGATCTATCAGCCTGTTTTAAATATGGTACATGCTCTGTGAGGTTCATAGATTAGATTGTGTTCGTTCGAAGCTTTTAGAGAAATTTCTGGAGGAGTTCCTGGAGGAACTTCTGGGAAAATTCTTAGTAGAACTTCCGGAGGAATTTCTAGAGGAATTCCTGGTAAAACTTCCGCAGGAATTCCTGTTAGAACTTCCGCAGGAATTCCTGGTAGAACTTCCGGAAGAACTCCTCGAGGAACTTCCGGAAGAATTTCTGGAAGATTTTTTGAAGGATTTCCTGGAGGAGCTTCTGGAGGAAATTCCAGAGGAACTTCCGCAGGAATTCCTGATAGAACTTCTGGAAGAACTTCTCGAGGAACTTCCGGAAGATTTTTTGGAGGAATTCCTGGAGGAACTTCCGGAGGAATTTCTGGAAGAATTTGCAAAGGAATTCCTGGAAGAAACTTTCCAATGAAATCCTGGTAGAACTTCCGGTGAAATTTCTGTTAGAACTTCCGGAGGAATTTCTGTTAGAACTTCCGGAGAAATTCCTTGTAGAACTTCCGGAGGAATTCCTTGTAGAACTTTCGGAGGAATTCCTGGAGGACCTTCCAGAGAAATTCCTGGAAGATTTTTTGGAGGAATTCCTGGAGGAACTTCTGGAGGAAATTCTAGAGCAACTTCTGGAGGAATTCCAAGAAGATTTTCTGGGGGAATTCCTGGAGAAACTTCCAGGTGAATTCCTGAAGAAACTTCTGGAAGAATTCTTGAAGGAACTTGCGGAGGTATTATTCGAGGAACTTTCGGGGGAATTCTTGGAGGAACTTCCGAAGGAACTTACGGAAGAACTTCCGGATGAATTTCTGGGAAAACTTCTGAAGGGATTCCTGGTGGAACTAACGAATTTCTAATACAGGGTGCGTGACGCATTTTTGCAGTAAATGTCAAATATAAAATATCAAAATATCTGAAAAAACAGGCAGATAAGTAAATGCACTAAAATACAAATATTGAACTCTATCGTGAAATCTGTGCTGTTATACGCTAGCGAAGTATGGTGTGTATCAGTGGAGAAAACTCAACGGCTGTAGGTGTTCATCAACAGATCCCCGCGGTATATAATTCGGACCTGGTGGCATCAAAAGTGGATCTCAAACACCAGAAGGCCGATAGCAACAGAAAATCGGGAAGTGGGGCTGGGTCGGCCACACCTTACGTAGCAACGGAAACGAACTCTGTAAACAAGCATTACAATGGAACACCCAGCGGGACATGGCAGCAGAGGTAGACCCAGAGGCTCTTGGCGACGAAGCCTCAATAAAGAAATAAAAGAAGTCGACCGAAATCTAACCTGGCAACAGGTTGAAGCAATAGCTGGAAATCGCTCAGAAAGAAGATCTTTCAGAGCAGCCGCGGCCTCCAATATACCCCAGACAGTGAAATAGGGTTCAGGTCCAGCGAACTCGCTGGCCGCTGTAAGCTCCTAATGACCCCTAAAAATCCTGTCGTAAGACCGAACCTAGTATCAATATAACGACGTGCCCATGTTCGACGACGCTTTGTAGTACTGATTCCTACTCTCCCAGTACGTATTTTGTACTATTTTTTTTTAATCACTTATGTAGCAGTTTAATTGTCGGACCCTGAAGAAATACTTTTTTTTGCTATATTATGCATGACCACTAAATTTGTTAAATATTTCACTTACTGCAACATTTTGTCACGCACCGTGTGTATGTCATGGTCATTTCAAGGATTGTTACAAAAATTTAATTTAATCATTGAAACTATGGTAATTTAATATATTCATCACACTTGCATTAAAATAAAGTCTAGCTCTTTCAAACGTCTCACGGGACTGCTAGGCATGTGCTTTTTCCTCAAACCACTCACTTGGTAAACCACATGACTAAGAGTATATAGAAACAAACTGGTGCCATTGGTAAGATACAGACAAGGGCAAAAAGCTACTTCTGGATGAACGAAATAAAAATATAAACAGTAATAGTAAACCTAATTCTGTACACGTTCTCACAATTTGGGAACACATCCAAATGGCACGAAAATTTGGTCCCATGCGACTCCGTCAACCACATTCCAAACACTCTTTTCATGTTACGTTGATGTGTTTACGTTCAGTAGGAAAAGAAGCTGATTGCTCGGAACTAGGCAGCAACACAAGAAGTGAATTGGCTTAGAAACTTGTAAACGCTGCTTCGACATGACCTTCGTGCTTTTTTGCATTCATGATATGGCAAGCCATGAGCAGTCAGGAAACTAAAAGGCACAACGTCTCGCACAAGCTAATCTGGCTGTGAAATATCAAATGGAATCAGAAACTCGAAAGGAAAGGGGTCATATTCTGCAGAAGCTCTTAAGTGCTAAAACGTGACTTTGATCTGATTTTGCCGAGACACATTTCCAGACATCAAATGGGGTATGTTTATCAACCAGACGCAGATTCCCAGATTACAGCAAATTGTCATCATTTTCCTTCATCAGCTTCAATTTACCGTTGATAAATCAAATCAAGCTTCATTCGGGTTTAAAATTTTGCAGCATGTATGTATGCTTGTGCGTGGGAGGTTGTGATATCCGTCCAAATATTCCCCGAGGAAAAGGTCGGTTCAAGGAGGCGAAGTGCCCGAAAATGGAACAGCTGTGTCGTTTTGCAGGAACGTGAAACTGCTATCCAAGCATTCACCGGCATAATTCACCGCTTTTTCTTCTTAGGCGATTATCTGGCGCGTATTTTTCGTTGCGACTAAAAATAAGCGGAAGAGTAGATTTTTTTTATGAGAGGTACAATAAAATCAGTTCCTCAATTGGATTTTTGTTGCACTAGTAAACATACTTTATTAGTAGTTAAGGCTCATGAAAAAAAAACCGAGATGGGAGCCATCAGAATGGAAAAATAATGCAGTCCGACATGCTGATTCCAGCATGCGAAACGTGGAGGATGATGAAAAACATTTCACTCATTGAGCACGGACAGTGTTGTCCCAATTAACACTAAGCGGGGACAACAGAAAAGTTCAGAATTCCCCCAACTTGAGCGATGCAGGAAGCGAATTTAAGTCCAGAAATTCAACATATGTGTGTTTGCCTTCGAAAATGCGAGGGTACTCTTTTTGTGAGTTTATTGTCTTATTAAACATCTTGAACCATGCATAAAACCTCAATCTCAACTCCATTCCAATATTTTGCTACTGAAGTACTTCCTCTACCAGCGACTCCCGCCACAGGGGCAGCTTCAGAGTAAATATGCCTTCCTTTTACGTTTCTGCGTTCGTCGAGTTTATGAATGTATCCCCCCAAAGGATTACACATTTAACGAGTTAATAAAAACTTCATTATTTATTTACGATGGTTGCGATACGCAGCGCATTGCTATTCTCCTAGGCAATATGGGCTTCACCTGGATGAAAATACTCTTTCTTGGGTAGGTTGCTTGCCGAGATTTCACTTGTATCGATTTTCCAGGGTAAGCTCGAACGAAGAGTAGGTTAATTTTTGGTGAGCATGATGACCGGTCGTAATCGAATTCAGAAATGGGCACATTTCGAGGGTTGGCATCCGGTTAAACTTACCGCACCGAGCTGCTAGAAGTCTCTACTGCTCAAATGAATTAGCTCACCTGGAAATAAAGAAAAAGGCAACAATTAACATAAATATTCCATTTGCTTTTTTAAATTAATTTATCGATGGCAGTAAGATAAAAATTTTTCGAAGAAGGTATTAAGAAATTAGCGAGGGTATGTAGACACATTTATTAAATGTAAAATTTTCCCTATTAATGCTAGAACCCGAGTAGCACAATTTAGGTCGATTTGGTTGCAGAAACTCATATATGACTGGATTTGGTCGTACATAGGTCACAGTAACTCATTTATGACAAACGTGCTGCTTGGGAATTCCAAGAACATAAAAAAATCCACAAATAATCAATGAAAAGCGGTATATAAATGGGAGAAAATAAATATATAAATAGAACAAAACATTAAAGTTGTTACCCGTAACGCTGGGTAGATACCTTTTCGTGGAGTGTTACGGAGTAAGTTATACAACGGTCACATTGCCAGCTACACGCAAATCCTGACCCAACGAATACCTTCCCAATATCCATTTCCGCGTGGTAGATATTTCTGCTCTCCGTAGTAACGGTACGGATTAGCATGACCAGGAATAGTAATTCTAATGCTTTTGTCATTTTTTGACTTAAATTAAAATTAAGTACTATACACCCACTTTGATTTCTGACAGCAATCTGGACAGAAATAATTTCAATGAAGTATACCGCAGCAATGCCATGCTTTCGTATTTTCAAATATTTATATTATATTTTGTTGACCAGATCGGACTATGGGATCAGCCAAAACTCAATTTTCTATGCTCTAAACACACTAAAAACACTCATTCATATTTCTTGTATTTTTCGCATGAGAAGGGCACCAACATTGCTAGGTGGACTAATCAGGGTTTTTAATTGAGTATTTTATATTTTCATAGTTTTAAACTTCCATGTTTTATTATCTTTGTAAATACACATTTTGTTATATTTTTATATTTTCATATTTTCATATTTCTTTAAATTTCACACTACACTCTCATATTTAATTTTTGGTCAAAATATTTTCAAACTTATATATTTTATATTTTATATTTTTATATTTATATAATTTCATATCATTACACTTTCATATTATAATATTTTTATATTATCATACTTTCCACATTTTTTATATTTTTTGCATATTTTTTTATGTTATTAAGGTATAATAATATGCTCACATTATGAAGTTTTTATATTTTTATATGTTTATGCTTTCACATTTTCATATTTTCGTACCTGTATTTGTTTCTATTTTTAAACTTTTACTTTATCAGATTTCGAATTTTGTATTTTTATATAGGAGAACTGTTCCGTTTTCCATCTCACTGAACATATATTTATCTCATCGCAAAACAGAGAAATACAGCACCAATCTCGACGATTCGTTTTGCTAACATGCGAGCTCACTGCTGAAAAAATTACAAAAATAAAAAAACGAAGAAAATTCCTTTTCATTGCATTATTTTTGATGGGAGCTAAGAGCTAAGAGATGAAGTGTCGGACATTTTGAATTTGAATTTCCTTATTCCATGCTTTCGTATTTTCATATTGTCATAACTTCAAATGTTAATTTTTGATAATTTCAGCTTTTCATCTTTTTCACATTTTATACTTTTCATATTTCCATAATAACATTTGCATTTACATATTTTTATTTTAACATGTTTTCGTTTTCGGATTTTTATATTTACATATTTTTACTTTTTTATACTTTCATATTTTTATGTTTTCTTTTTTAACATCTTTATATTGTCATAATTTTATACTTTCAAATTAACTTTTTATATTTATAAATTTGTAACATTTTCGAATTTTCATGCATGTATGTTTTTATGTATTCATATTTTTGTATCCTATTTTTTTGCATTTCATATTTTTATATTTTTTTATTTTCATGCGGTAATTTTTATACTTTTTATTACATCATGAACGTTGAGCGCACTCAGGTCCTCTTCGATTGCAAAAATCCATCGTGTACGCGGTCTTCCATGAAGCCTACGGCCTTTTCCTATAATAAATATTATCTTTGCTTGACGTTCCTCCGGCAAACGAACAACGTGTCCAGCCCACATGTTTTTATTTACATATAATAAAATTTCCAATTTTCATGCTTTTGTTTCTATTTTTTCTATTTTCATAATTTAACATTTCCACAGCCCACTACCAAACTTCTATAGAAATGAAAGCTGCTATCATATTGTTATTCATTTTGCTACATACTCATATAGGGGAACGGTTCGCCACTTCATCTCATAGCTCCTATTTCCATCCCATCAAAAACAAAGATTGCTTGGATTGGAAAGGAATTTGGTTTGTTTATTATTTTTGTGATTTTTTCAGCAGTGAGCACGCATGTTGACAAAAAGAAACGACGAATTTGGTGCCGTATTTCTTTGTTTAGCGATGAGATGGATATATGAACAGTGAGATGGAGATCGGAACAGTTCCCCTACAACAAGCAAATCCAGAACTTGAAAAGAATGCGAAGCGTATGATACGCCATGTCCACGCAACCTCGAAAGCAAAACAATACAAAAAGACAAAATCACCGTTTTCGACCAGTCTTGAACACTTAACATCTAGCATGAGACAACGGACAAGGACTGTTACACAACACCCAGTAGACCAGTGGCAAATTTTTCGTTTTACGAAAAGTTTTCTTCTTACCGGGGCGGGAATCGAACCCACACTCCACAGCACATGCGTTTAGAGAAACGATTGACGTCGCTTAGCGCACAGCCAATACAAATGAATATATTTCCCAAAGCAACCAGAGCGTGTGCCAACGTTCATGGTATTCGAAAATATGTTTTTTTAATTGCACAGAGCAGTGAAACGTTTTATCGTTTTCGGGCAATAGAAATGTACCGAATGGCTGATACAGAACTTCAAATTCGTCCGTTTTATAGAAGTCCCAGACAGGAAAAAGGGAAAACAAAGAGAGAAAAGTAGAGAAAAGAAAGAAGAGAAAATAGAGATATGAAAAAGAGAAAATAGAGAGAAAAAGAAAAGAAAATAGAGGAAGAAAGAAGATAAAATGGACAGTGTAATTGCGAAGGGTTTTAACTGCTCAAAATGGCAATTGATATTTCCTAGTTCGTTCTTCAGTCAGTTCTTCCTCGCATTCGAGAAGCTATTCTGAAGTGAATTTTGGAAAATATCGAAAGTTTTCGGACGTGAGCTAACGAAAGACAACCGTTTCACTTTGGTACAAGTCTAAGACTACTTTATTCTTCAATTTGAAGTGAGATTATATACATGTTTCTTACAACTAATGTTTACATACACTCCAAATAATCTAAACGTTGTTTCCACCTGAATTTTCAGTTACATTTTACGTGCACACGTAGCTGAAAATGCTTCAGAAAATTCAGGTGAAACTTTCGTGTGCGATGAATTCTATCCAAAACTCAGGTAGAACTTACCTGACTTTCACGTAGAATGAGAATTCTATCGAAAAATCAGGTAAAAGTTACGTGAATTTCAGGTGGAAAAAATGATATGATGATATTTGATTTTATTGCACTATTTCGTTGCTCTGCCTTTCATAAGCGTATCGCATAGGCGCCCCCGTCGAAGATAAGTAAATATTTTCCAATGTTGTTCTATCATCTGCGCTTGGGGAATTTTTTTGCCCCTTTCCTTTCGTCTGAACAGAGTATGCAAATACTGAAGCATTGATGCATGCGTTACAATCTTCTCGCACTTTATCGCTATGAACTATGTTATGCTTTCAAAGAAGATGAATTTAAGATTATTTTGCCAGGCTAAACATTCTTCTAAACAGATAATGCTATCTATGTGTGAGGTCTAATATGGGTAAAATGACGAGTGTTTGCGATCTCTAAAGTCATCAATCATTTCTGTTAGAAACAGACAGTACGGAGAGAAAAGAGAGAGCAGAAAGAAGAGAAATAGAGAGAGGAAAGAAGAGAAAATAGAGAGAAGAAAGAAGAGAAAACAGTGAGAAGAAAGAAGAAAAATAGAGAAAAAAAGAAGAAAATCATAAGGGATGTGTACAAGACACGACCGCCCAACGTAAACTACGTGAAACAGTTTGGTGTAATGAAGAATCTAGTGCCATTATCCATGAGTATTTCAAAATTACTCTTTGGATTTCTTATGAAATTTACATTTTAAAAGGAACTAATATATTTATGTAATTAAAACAAATTTATTGTAATAGAAAAATATATTAAGCTCGTTTAGTGGAATGTATTAAACCGTCTAAGACGAATTAAGTACTGTCCATTTAATTCCACCAGTTAATTTTCGTTATCTTTGCAGATACGTATTTCGACGTATCTGCAAAGATAACGAAAATTAACTGGTGGAATTAAATGGACAGTACTTAATTCGTCTTAGACGGTTTTTCAATTCATTGTTCTTTTTCGAATTTTTCGAAAAATATTCTAAATGAGCTTAACTAAACTTGGGTATTTCTAAATTTCAATTTATCAGGTATAATTGCACTTTTTACTGTATTTAACCATTAAAACTTTAGAAATGAGGATAACTACCGTCAAATCACTGAAGACGCACACATGTTTTTGCAAAGACCACGCGTCAAAGCGCACTCGTGATTTCGCTACTGACGGCATCATTTCGATTGAACTGTCTCCATCTCCATCTTTCGATTGATTGTTAATAATCCGCCTTCCCAATCACAAGCTGCAACAAAATCAAATAAGATCTTGAGAAAATTTCACCTGGCTGCCACTGATGCCATCCATACGAATTCATATTTGTAGCATCTCCTCCCGGAGCGCACTCGTGATTCTGCTACAGACGGCAACATTATGGCGTCGCCAAGTGGTTAATTTGCCCTTTGAACAATATTCGCCTCACCTCTTCCTTTGCATAAGATGGTGGCCCTGAGAAGAACCGATTGACTCGTTCAGCAACTCCGCCGATGCTTGGACCGCCGCCCGCGACATTTCTAATGAAATGCCGCGCGCGCGGGGGAGAGCAGTTTTCTTATCATCATTAAAGATGGCTCATTAGTCCCGCCTCTTTGTTGTCCGGTATGGCTGCAAATATTGTGTAACCGTCTCACACTCACCAAAGGGGCGTGGCTACAGATTCAACTTTATTGATTACAAGAAAGCAGGTCTCCCGCGCGCGCGAGCCATTTCGTTCGAGATATCGCGGAGGGCAGACCATGATACCACCTTCGGCATCGGCGGAGCTCCTACCGGAAATTTTATTCCCGGCGATAGTGTGGGTCGCGCGGTCGTCGTCATTAACATTAGCAGTGCTCAGATTAAATTTTCTTGTATGAAGTAGGGGGAATGACGGCTTTGGCAGGTTTTGTTCTATTATTGTCAGGGGGTTTTTGTTGGCCATATTTTATGAAATTTGGCCACAATATTCTTTGATATGCAAAAGAATGTTTAGGCCAAATTTGAGCATAATTAGTAAAACCCCTCACAATAATAGAACAAAACCTGCCAAAGCCGTAATTTTCCTACTAACGATTGGCTACCATCAATGAAAGTAGCTCTTAAGTCACAATTTTGATCAAAGTAAAACTCAATTGCTTGGTGATGGCAGATTGTTTTCCGTCGGTAGTAGAATCACGAGAGAGAAAGATTTATAATTTTAGTAGATAGTCATCCATGCGAATACATTTTTGCAGCTTCTCCGTTTGACGCGCGCTCGTGATTCTACGTACATATAGAAAACATACGATGATTCAACTCATCCATGAGTTTTAAGGTGCTGAAATGCCACGCGCGCGGGAGAGCAGTTTTCTTATAATTAATAAAGATTGCTCATTAGTCCCGCCTCTTTGTTGTCCGGTATGGCTGCAAATATTGTGTAACCGTCTCACACTCACCAAAGGGGCGTGGCTACAGATTCAACTTTATTCATTACAAGAAAGCAGCTCTCCCGCGCTCGCTTGTCATTTCGTTCGAGATGTCGCGGAGGGAAGATCATGATACCGCCTTCGACATCGGCGGAGCTCCTACCGGAAATTTTATTCCCGGCGATGGTGTGACCGTGCGTTCGTCGTCATCAACATTAGCGGCACTCAGTTTAAATTTTCTTGTATGAAGTAGGGGGAATGACTGCTTTGGCAGGTTTTGTTCTATTATTCTCGGCAGGGGTTTTTGTTGACCAAATTTTATGAAATTTGGCCACAATATTCTTTATGTTTAGGCCAATTTTGAGCATAATTAGTTAGAGAAAACCCCCCTGACAATAATAGAACAAAACCTGTCAAAGCCGTAATTTCTCCTACTATCGATTGGCTACCATCAATGAAAGTAGCTCTCAAGTCACAACTTGAGGCGAGATGAATTTTGATCGAAGTAAAATTTAATTGCTTGGTGATGGCAGATTGTTTTCCGTCGGTAGTAGAATCACGAGAGCACGATGCAGGAAAAGACTTATAATTTTGGTAGATAGTCATCCATGCGAATACATTTTTGCAGCTTCTCCGTTTGATGCCCGCTCGTGATTCTACATACATACAGAAAACATACGATTATTCGACTCATCCATAAGTTTTTAGTTGATGAGTTGAGCTTGATTTGAATCGTCCATGAGTTTTTACCACAACAGACCAAACCACAGGCGTTATCGCTGGAACCGCGCTGGTCCGTTCTCCGTGACATCCAGAATGAAAATGACGCGCGCACGCGAAACATGGGGCTTTTTATATACGGGAAAACGAAGCAGTGGATCAAAAGGCCCGTACGTTACTGCAATCTGATGTCCGTGTTGGGGATTTATGAACGGAATTGAATTTTTCACCCGGTTTGGAAAGAAATAACATTTTCAATAGTTTAACGTTGATAATCAATAGTATCAATAGAATTGGCAAATTGCTGGAGAGTTTCCGAATCTATTGATAAGCAAATCTCGAAAATCCATCGAAAGGTAAAGACGCTATTAGCGTTTGAAATCTTTCCTAATTTCGTGACGGTTTCGAATTTGGAAATTTCGGTTTAACACCCTGTATCTGAGTCTTCCCCTTAGACGTAGAGTTTACGTCAAAAATGTGCGAGCAAAAAACACGTCCGTACGTGCTGCTGTCTCGATTTGGAATGAGACTGATTGCGCCACGCGCGCGGGAGAGAGCAGTTTCTTATAACCAATAAAGATGGCTCATTAGTCCCGCCTCTTTGTTGTCCGGTATGACTGCAAATATTGTGTAACCGTCAAACACTCACCAAAGGGGCGTGGCTACAGGTTCAACTTTATCGATTACAAGAAAGCAGCTCTTCCGCGCACGCGTACCATTTCGCTCGAGATGTCGCGGAGACCAGACCATGGTACCACCTTCGGCATCGGCGAAGCTCCTACCGGAAATTTTATTCCCGGCGATGGTGTGGGTCGCGCGGTCGTCGTTCGCAGCATCAACAGCACTCTATGGTGCGGCTATGGTGGTGTTTATTTCTGCAACGGTTGCGTCTGAAGTGTCATCAGTGAAACCAGCTCTTAAGCCATAATTTGAGGCGAGACGAATTTTGATCAAAGTTCATATTAATCGCTTGGTGATGGCTGATAGTTTCCGTCGGTGGCGGAATCACGACCGTGCGTCAGGGACGCTACAAAAATTTATTCGCTTGGATAGCATCAATACCAGTGAAATTTCCCCTCGAGATTATTATTTTTACTGCTACTTGTTTCAGGTTTAATTTCCATCCATGCAAATACATTTTTGCAGCTTCTACTTATGACGTACGCTCTTCGTTCCCACCGATGGCGTGGGTAGCGCTCGTAACAGGATCGTTGCGACAGAGAATCCAACGATGGCAATGTGTTGCAGTGTAGCGGTAGAACCATAGAGCCAGCATCTGCATTTGAGTGAAATACTCTTGTGATATTCTGACTATCGAATGGTTGCTGTTGTGTTGGTGATTAGAAATCCGCATGGTCTGAAATCTGTCCTTTTCAGGGTATTAAATTTTTCATTGGAGGAATTTGGTTTGACTGAGAGTAAATTCATGATATTGTTGCAATAAATCGGCAGCAGTAACGCAAAAAATCATAAGATTCAATCCATCATTCGACTTCTGCAGAGTAAGTGATTAAAAGTCCATCGAAAGATAAAGACGCTCTTAGTGTTTGAAATCTATCCTAATTTCGCGACGGTCTCGAATTTGGAAATTTCCGTTTTACACCCTGTATCTGAGTCTTCCCCTGAGTAGTTTACGTCAAAAAATTATTTCAACTTAACCTTCCTCCCAAACATAATGGTGGTCCTGAAAAGAACCGATTAATTTCCACTTATGTGCCTCATCAACAGCACGACGTTGATTGCCAGATTCAACGATGCTGTTGGGAACACGGATGAAAAGATGTACTGCTGTTGCCACGACCGCCACCACCACCTGACGAAAAATTTCATCCGCAACATGACTCATAAATCTCAATCAACGAGCCGAGCCCTCCCGTGCGAACGAAATCGTCCGTTCTCCGTGACATGCAGAATTAAAATGACGCGCGCACGCGAAACACGGGGCTTTTTATACACAAGGAAAACGAAGCAGTGGATCAAAAGGCCCGTACGTTACTGCAATCTGATGTCCGTGGTGGGGATTTATGAACGGGATTGAATTTTTCACCCGGTTTGGAAAGAAATAACATTTTCAATAGTTTAACGTTGATAATCAATAGTATCAATAGAATTGGCAAATTGCTGGAGAGTTTCCGAATCTATTGATAAGTAAATCTTGAAAATCCATCGAAAGATAAAGACGCTATTAGCGTTTAAAATCTATCCTAATTTCGTGACGGTCTCGAATTTGGAAATTTTGGTTTTACACCCTGTATCTGAGTCTTCCCCTTAGACGTAGTTTACGTCAAAAATAGAAAGAAGAAAGAAGTGAAAATTGAGAGAAGAAAGAGGAGAAAATAAAGAAAAGAAAGAGAAGAAAACAGGGATAAGAAAAAAGAGAAAATAGAGGGAATAAAGGAAAGAAGAAAGAAGAGAAGAATGAAAAGCAAATATATAAAATAAAGAAGAGAAAATAGAGAGAAGAAAGAAGAGAAAATAGAGAGAAGAAAGAAGATAAAATAGAGACAAGCGAAAAACACGTCGTGGGTTCTATTGCCACCGAAAGACGCAGATTAACAGCCCAATTATGCACCTAGTGGTCAAACATTTGAAGATCATCGATTCTGGTCTTCCTCAGAGTACATCAACGGACGCGCACCAAACAGCTTTATGGTAACCCATAAGCCATCCGTCACAGTCGAACTTCTCCATTCTCCAGCTCCTGATGTCGATTCCTGTTATGCAAGTCGTTCCGTTCCTATGCATGGATTTGATAGGATCTCCCGCTTCGCCCTCATAGGCAAGTGCTGTGAACCTAGGGCTTCTACGACTTTTTTATTATTGTCTTTATTAACGAGACTTTCGGCCCTTGGTCGGTTCATCTTATAAGGGGCTTCTACAAACTATGATGTTCGTTGCAGCTACATATTAGAATTCGAACCTCTGAACAATCCTGTTTACAAAAATTCATCCTTAGCAACGAATGACCAGATTATATTACGCAATGTGCTCCGAAAGCATCAGCTTTGGTCAAGGGGCAACCAACTCTAAGCTTTGCGATAGTATTACTCATTGTCCCGCAATAGTATTTCGTGATATTTCTATAGTATCCATGATTTTCCGCAAACAAAGATACGGTTGCTAGGGCGGTTGTTATGGCGTTTGCCAGTTAGTTGTTGAAACACAGTGCTCCCCTGTTTTGGAAACACCTTATTTCTACTGTCTACAGATTCTAGAAAACTTTTAAACTGCATTTTATATTCCTTATGCCTTTAAACCAAAAACAGGAGTCCCAGAGATTGTCCAGAAAGTATTAGCAATAGAAATAGTTTTTCAGCGATTTTTTAGAATTTGAAGGAGGCACAAATTATGTGTTGCCTGAAACGGGGTAGACTGTGTTTGCGTTGTGTTTCATGCTTTCTCAACCAGGGCTCTTCGATCAATTTGCCATAGATACGACGTAGTTTTTCGCTAGTATTTGTTAATATTTCTGGACTGTCGAAAGTTCAGAGTTGGTTGCCCTTGGCTTTGGTAATGCTAGATCATTCGCAACAGTCTATGACTATAATATTTTGATTCATTCAAATTTAATGAATCACATACAGTGGCTGGTTTCCTACCCGTCGCTGCCAGCACCAGGCGCTAACGTATATGTGAAAATAGCCAGCATGAGTTAACCACCCGAAGTTTGTAGGGTGATAGACATCCAACGCGGGTTTTTTCAACAGTAGGAGCTTTTCACGAAAAACTATTTGGTACCAGTTATGCAGGAAGGTGTCCGCTACTACGCCTACCAAATACTATTTTGATCAAGGTGCTTATTTTAGAGATATTAAACATTAGATGCCTTTCGCCATACTGATTTTCAAAAGTTAACTCCTAGTGTGCCGGTGTAAGCAGGCTATTCATTGCCTAGATTCCATTGGGTATTAAGCCAACTGGTTTGGTCATTGATTAATATGTCTGATACTCGATTTATGCATATGCACAACATGTGGCAGATTCAGATCGAAAAATGTATTGGCGAGTAACCACTTCTTTCGGCGGGGTTTGATCCCATGAAACCAGTACGTTAGACAGGTGATTTCCCTACTAAGCTACGAAGGACTTCTGTCTTCCTCCGCAGCTTAGCGGGTACTCATTTTCATTTATTCAGACTAAGGCCGAAGTGGCCTGTGCGGTATATAAGAGTCTTCTCCATTCGGCTCGGTCCATGGCTACACGTCGCCAACCACGCAGTCTACGGAGGGTCCGCAAGTCATCTTCCACCTGATCGATCCACCTTGCCCGCTGCGCACCTCGCCTTCTTGTGCCCGTCGGATCGTTGTCGAGAACCATTTTCACCGGGTTACTGTCCGACATTCTGGCTAAGTGCCCGGCCCACCGCAGTCGTCCGATTTTCGCGGTGTGAACGATGGATGGTTCTCCCAACAGCTGATGCAATTCGTGGTTCATTCGCCTCCTCCACGTACCGTCCGCCATCTGCGCCCCACCATAGATAGTAATCAGCACTTTCCTTCCGAAAACTCCAAGTGCGCGTTGGTCCTCCACGAGCATCGTCCAGGTCTTGCGTCCGTAGAGGACTACCGGTCTAATGAGCGTTTTGTAGATTGTCAGTTTGGTACGGCGGCGAACTCTATTCGATCGGAGCGTCTTGCGGAATCCAAAGCACGTACGATTTCCAGCCACTATGCGTCTCCGGATTTCTCTGCTGGTGTCATTTTCGGCAGTCACCAGTGAGCCCAAGTACACAAATTCTTCTACCGCCTCGATTCCGTCACCACCGATGCAAACTCGCGGTGGGTGGCTCACATTGTCTTCTCTTGAACCTCTTCCTATCATGTACTTTGTCTTCGACGTGTTGATGACTAGTCCGATCCGCTTAGCTTCCCTCTTCAGTCTGATGTAGGCTTCCTCCATCTTCTCAAAGTTACGTGCCATAATATCTATGTCGTCGGCGAAGCCAAATAGCTGGACATACTTATTGAAAATTGTACCACTCGTGTTAATCCCTGCTCTTCGTATTACCCCTTCCAAAGCGATGTTGAATAGCAGACACGAAAGACCATCACCTTGCCGTAACCCTCTGCGGGTTTCGAAGGGACTCGAGAATGCCCCTGAAACTCGAACTACGCACATCACCCGATCCATCGTCGCTTTGATCAACCGTGTCAGTTTATCCGGAAAACCGTATTAGTGCATTAGCTGCCATAACTGGTCCCGATCGATTGTATCATATGCGGCTTTGAAGTCGATGAATAGATGATGTGTGGGCACGTTGTATTCGCGGCATTTCTGCAGTACTTGGCGAATGGCGAACACCTGGTCCGTGGTGGAGCCCATAAAACCCGCCTGGTACTGCCCCACGAACTCCCTTGCAGTTGGTGGTAGTCGACGGCATAAAATTTGGGAGAGTAGGGTATTCAATCATGGTTTGAACCAAATGGCGGGTTTCAGATGAGCCGTCAAAATAAAGTTGATCTCACCTGTCATAAGACGAGTTTAAACAATCCCATTGAATTCCACCACTTAATTGTATCCTGACAGATACGTATTTCGACCTCAACAGTAAGGCCGTCTTCAGTGTCTCGTACTTGACTCTCAAGTCGAGTCAAGTACGAGACACTGAAGACGGCCTTACTGTTGAGGTCGAAATACGTATCTGTCAGGATACAATTAAGTGGGGGAATTCAATGGGATTGTTTAAACTCGTCTTATGACAAGTGAAAACATTCCACTAAAAGCTCAAAATAATTTTCTTATCAAAGTTGATCTGTTTCATTAAGGTCACTCCTGACGGAATCCAAGATTAAATGTGCTCGCGTTTTCGGGGGCACACCACTCGATATGGAAGCAACGGATAACTGTCATTTTTATTATGTCACGCATGCTGCGACGCAGCAAAGCTAAATCAGCAAAAATGACAGTTGTGCGCCGTCTCTGAATCGAGTGGTGTGCCCCCGAAAACGCGAGCACTTTGAAACTTGGATTCTGTCAGGAGTGACCTTAAAGGGACATGTTACAACTGCGATTTCTAGTTTATATGGAAGCTTAGTTCATTATCTTTCTAAAAACATCCTGGGTGCACATATTTATGCTTAGTAGAGTGGGGCGTCATGGCCATTTTTTCAAATCAATGGTTTTTCGAAGCCATTCTGGGTCCTGAACAACTGTGCAGAATTTGGGACCGATTGGTTGCTTCCTCGCTTTCCGCATCGCGTTTGAAGTTTGTATGGAAATTAGTATGGGAGAACGTATATTTTTGCATTTCTACTACTAGAGGTTTCAGTTCATCGTAAACCAAGTGGCACATTGCGTTAAAGTATAACCCAACGGATGCCGAAAAACTTTGCTGAAGAAGGCACGTTGCTGGAACGTCCACGAAAAAAGTTATAACGCTTCGAAGATTGAGTGTTCAAACCATATGCAAAAAATCGTTTATTCTGCCAGCACTGCCGAACTACGTAGACCAATAATTTAACTGTGTGTTATTTCAAAATATTTGATCTTATAGGGCTTTAGAGCTAATGGGAGCTATCCGGAATCATTTCACAAAGAAAAAAATGCGGCAAGAAGGAAGATGGGTTTTGCCCTTCGATAACTATAGGTCGTCCGGTAGTGCTGGCAGAAACATTGATTTCTTACATATGGTTTGAACAATCAATTTTCGAAACGTAATAACAATTTTTGTAGACCTTCTAGCTATGTAGGGGAAGATGCCCCAAAACGCCCACCCGAGGCAAAACGCCTTTTGTGGTTTCCCTCAAATTTACCGTCATTAAGATGGCCATAACAAAACTAGATCTACAATTATGTAGGTTAGGTGAAAAAAGTTTCAAAATAGTGTATTGGAAGGTCGGAAAAACCGAAAATTTCCACATTTTGAGGAAACATCTAACATTTTGGCGAGGCAAAACGCCCTAGTGGCGCTAACCTACAATGTACTTGCGTCTCCACGCACTATCCATACCTGAATGCTGATTCGCCGACGCGTGGTGCTTTGTTCCCTAGGAGCTGCCAGCTAAAAGGCGTTTTGCCTCATGAGTTTTCCGGCAACAGAATATCACCACTTTTGACGTAGGACTTACGTCTCTCTTTACTATACCGGGTGTCATTTCAAAATATTCAAATCGACCGCGTTACGCTGTGTTGAAAGATTTTAAACGTTAATAGCGTTCGTCTCAGTGGACGAATTTCTGCGGTAAGCCCCTCAATCGACAGATTTCAAGTATGCCTTTCATGTCCATGCTTGATAAAACTTGTTTCAATAGTCATAAAACTGTTTTCAATGAAAAACATTGAGTTCAAGGTAACCTATAAATATGGTTACAGCATCGTTCTTGCATCATTCCATTATCACACTCTGATAGGTGCAAACACCAGCAAATTAGCTATTGCTGGGTCTGCCGAGAAGCCATAAAACAGCGCAACGCGATTTTTTCCAATCATTCTGACTGGAACAAGCGAAGCAACAGCAGCATCGATTCGATAGGACTCACACATTTTAGCAGGGAATGAAGTCTGCACCGACTCTGCACCGCTTTTTCGGCTCGACACCATCGAAGCGACCATCATCAGCCGAAACCTAGCCAGTACATCAGCAGTCCACCCTACAGACCCGACAAAGCAGCAATGCTGAGCAGATACCGGCAGCAGCAGCAGAGTCGAGCCGAGACCGGCCGGCATCGGTGCTGAGCCGAGACAGGCTGAAGAAAAGCCACATGATGCAGCATGTATGTTCAAAAAACAAACGGTTCTTCAGAGAGCCAATAATAGAGATCAATATCAATGCTTTCAATACCCTTCGGGATAGAAATTGTACTTGGGTGCCAAATCCAATATTCTAGAGATAAAATTTTATGCGTGATTTTCATAAATAGCGTCAAAACTAACAGTGGATAATTTTTCTGATTTAACCGCGAAGTGGACGAAGGACTTCGCTTGACCATGCCTTTAAAGATTCATAAGATGTCCAAATCTCTCACATAATCTTATTTGGATAAAAAACACCAATAACAGCTCAAACATTAATAAACTATCAATCGATTTTCCATCAAATGTTGGATTTTTTTGCATTGATAAAAAAATATCTAGATAAACATTGTTTGATACTGACCGCACACAAAGCGAACGTGACTGAATGATCGTCTCATGCTACCAATTCTAAATCTTATCACCCGAAATCCCATGTCCGGGTGTTTCCTTCCTTCTACTACTAACAATGTTGTCTCAGAAAAGAACACGTACTTCCCACCTGAACTGCAATTGGCCTGTATCTAGCGAAAAGTCCCGTTAGGAAATAGACGCCAGCAGCGAGCAACAAGCGTAAAAAAGAAGAAGCCCTTCTCGAACGCGTTGATGATGATGACGCTTTGGCTGACAAAGAAGCGGGATACAAGACACTAGCTGATTGGTTCACCAATTGGGAAGCAGAGAAGATTCAAAATAAGGTATAAAAGAAAAGTGCATTCGCTCGCAGAGCATTCAGTCTTTTTATACTATCACCAGAAATTCGCGGTTATGTGAAAAGATCGTTTTCCTATTTTTTGCACTTAGCCGAAGCAAACAGCCTTTTTCAAGGCTCTAAGAGTTAAAAATAATGTTCTCCTTCAGTCGCTATCGCACGGATTAGAAGGCTCTTCAGTGGAAGAGCTGAGATACAGTCTACATCCCCTGCTGAGCCAACTTGTGGTTTATTTCAGGCAGTCCTTCAGTGGGAAGGTTGCCACTGTCGAGGCTAATATTTCGTGACCGGACAGATACTTCCTAAATTTTTTTTTGATGATTCTTGTTCGAGGTAGATTTGATTTCTGTGTCGGTTTGATGAGAAGATTTTGCCAAGGAATGGTGTGCAACGCCGATTATTTATCCAAAATAGTTGATGTGAGAAATTTGGACAAATTATGTATCTTAAAGGTCAAGTCAAGTCCTACGTCAACTTAGCGGTTATGTCACAGACATTACCCACTGTTCGTTTTTTGAAATGTGAATATTATCAATATGATTGAGATTTTTGACAATTTTTGAATGGCATCAACTAGCTATCTTGTTTAACTGTTGCATAATGTAAAAATACCAATGAATAGCGTTACAAATAAGACAATAAAGCAGTGTTTGCTTAGCTAGGGCATTTTGCCCCCCCCTTCTCCTACCTTTTTCGGCAAAGTCTTTCGGCAACTTCCAGACTATACGCTAACGTATTGAGTCACGTGATTGATAATAAATTAAAGCTGCTAATAGCAAAAATGTAAAAAAGTACGTTTTCCCATACTAATCTCCATGTAAATTTAAAATGCGATGCGGCATGCGAGGTCGCAACCAATCGAGCCCATATTTTGCACGGTTGATTGGGGTCCCAAAACGATTCAGAAAAACCTTGATCTCACTTGATCAGACGAAGTTTGCGTTTTTCCATACAACTGCGCCCCAGTCTAATGCTTAGTTTCATTGAAAAAACCTAATAATTACATAACTTTGATTCGTACCATGGTTTGAACTACTGCAGCAGCCAGCAGCTCCTAAATATAGATGCATGAAAAGTTGAGGAAATCAGTAGAAAAGCAGATTTGTTTTACTATTCGTCTTCTCGCATTATATTAGTAACTCGAAACGTGTGAAAATCGTCTAAATTATCGATATGAAAATTGCATTTTTTTTTTCATATTTGAATTGTAAACAAAATGCTCCAGCTAGGCACATGCAGCGCTCCTAGCGGACAGCAGCAGAACATGACTGCATTTACAAGTTCAAACCATGGTACGAATTTAGTTCAAACCATGATCAGTTTTTACCTTGTATAAATGTTACTATTTTAACTATTTAAAACTGTTTCTCAATTGTATGATGACGTCAATCGATTACAGATGAAAATAGCGTTCTTTTGATATATTGATGTCACTCCTGTGTCATAAAATGCGTCCCTTACGAGCTTTTAAAATTATGCCACTGGTGGGGGGGATTTGGCGCAAATTCAGGACGTTTTTAAATCGTTTTATTTTATTACTTAAACAATATCTACGAATGTATAAATAAACTATATCACTTCCAGTATATCTAAATATTCCATTTATACTGTTTTAGGTCCATTTCCTGCCATTGAGATGGTAATTTCTACTGATTTCAAAATGGTTCAAACCATGATACGCTTTTCACTAGTTCAAACCATGATTGGATACCCTACCTTGTAGGCGGCGTTCAGCAATGTGATTGCGCGGTAGTTGCTACGATCCAGCTTATCGCCCTTTTTGTAGATGGGACACACGACACCTTCCATCCACTCCTGCGGCAAAACTTCCCCCTCCTAAATCTTGGTAATGACCCAGTGCAGCGCTCTAGCCAGTGCTTCACCACCGTGTTTAAATAGCTCTCCTGGTAGTTGGTCAACCCCAGGGGCTTTATTGTTCTTCAGCCGGCCAATCTCCTCCTGGATTTCCCGGAGATTCGGAGCCGGTAAGATTATGTCCTGCGCGCGTTCTCCCAGGACCATCACCATACCGCCATCTTCGTCTGCCACATCGCCATTCCGGTGTTCTTCGTAGTGCTGCCGCCACCTTTGGTTCACCTCACGCTCGTTCGTAAGAAGGTTCCCGTTTATGTCCTTTCACATATCAGGCTGCGGCACGTGGCCCTTACGTGAACGGTTTAGCTTCTCATAGAACTTTCGTGAGTTATTAGCGCGGTACGGTTGCTCCGTCTCTTCACGGTCTCGATCTTCCTGCTGGCGCTGTTTCCTCCGGAAAATCGAGTTTTGTCTGTTCCGCGCCTGTTTATATCGTGCCTCGTTCGCCCTCGTGCGGTGTTGCAGCAATCTCGCCCATGCTGCATTCTTCTCTTCCACTAACTGCTCACATTCGCCGTCATACCAGTCGTTTCTCTGATCCGGGGGCACCGTGCCAAGTGCAGCGGTTGCGGTGCTACCAATGGCGGATCGAATATCTCTCCAGCCATCTTCAAGAGACGCTGCGCCTAGCTGCTCTTCCGTTGGGAGTGCCACTTCCAGCTGCTGCGCGTATTCTTGGGCTAGTCCAGCGTCTTGTAGCCGCCCAATGTTAAGCCGCGGCGTCCGACTTCGACGCGTGTTGTACACCGTCGAGAGTTTTGAGCGCAGGCATACTGCAACGAGGTAGTGGTCGGATTCAATATTCACACTGCGGTAAGTGCGGACGTTCGTGATGTCGGAGAAGAATTTACCGTCGATTAGAACGTGGTCGATTTGGTTTTCCGTTTCTTGGTTAGGTGATCTCCATGTGGCCTTGTGGATATTTTTGCGGGGAAAGAAGGTGCTTCGGACTACCATTCCACGGGAGGCTGCTAAGTTTATGCATCGTTGGCCGTTGTCATTCGATACGATGTGCAGACTATCCGGTCCGATGACCGGTCTATACATTTCCTCCTTTCCTACCTGTGCGTTCATGTCTGCGCCAGCTGTGCGTAGAACGCTTCTTTCTCGTCGTTGGGTCTCCCTTCGTGTGGGCAGTGCACGTTGATGATGCTATAGTTGAAGAAACGGCTTTTTATCCTCAGCATGCACATCTTTGCGTTCCTTGGCTGTCAGTCAATCACGCGTTGGCGCATCTTACCCAGCACTATGAAGCCGGTTCTCAGCTCGTTGGTGGTGCCACAGCTTTGGTAGAAGGTAGCCGCTCGATGCCCGCTTTTCCACACTTTCTGTCCTGTCCAGCAAATCTCCTGCAGCGCCACGACGTCGAAGTTGCGGGGATGTAATTCATCCTGTCGCAACCTGCGAAACCTAGCGACTTGCAGTTCCATGTTCCAAGCTTCCAATCGTGATCCTTTATTCGTCGCCTAGGTCTTTGCCGATTATATCGAGTCGCATTATCTCTTATATTGTTCGTAATGATTGGTTTTCCAGGCGGCTTATTGGGCCTGCGCAAACCTCCTGTCTCGTCGGAGGGCCGTCGTGTCAGGGCTGTTTAGCGTCCCACCTAACACCAGGACTTGGACTTGGGTGTGCCAACGTTCATGGCATTCGAAAATATTGTTTTTGCCTTTCTCGTACAACAAAGTTCTACCGAAAGGCTATATGATCGCTCCAAAAACAAACTTTTTATAGAAGGCCCGGAGACCCATAGCACAAAACAGATAGGTATCATAGAACAAACTGCAAATTTCAAAGTAGGCTTTTTGTGTAGCAACAATCGACGAACGGCACTCCCGTATATCCAAGGCGAAAGATAGAGACAGCAAAGCATGCGATGCTACTCTGTCTAATGCGCGTTTTTCAGTAAAGCTTGACTTCCACCGCTAGGTTCGCTAGCGTTCCAAAATCATGGAAGGACCACATTCCACAGCAAAGATGCCTATATGTTATGTGCCCATAGTGTTATATACCAATCGACTCAGCTCGACGAACTGAGCACATGTCTGCCTGTCCGTGTGTATGTGTGTGTGTGTGTGTGTGTTTTTTTTTTCTTCCTAAACAATGGAGGGGGAATCTGCTCAACAGACATCCTGGGTTGACCAGGAAGTGCTGGGTTATGAGGGAGGCAGGGCTGCATCCCCGACCAGCTAAACCGTTTCCATTGCCGCCAAGCCCATCGTCCCTTCGGTACAACCAGAAAGTAATGCTTCAAAGGGGGAGTGCATGACGCACCCTCGAGGTTAGCTGCGTGTTCTTGCAGCATCGAACATCGTGACTCGCTTTTTTAGAAGAACACCATGGTATCGTGTCAGCGCATTGCCGGCTTTCCAGGTGGCCTTACCACGCCCTATGTCCTCGGAAGGTGGGCAGGGTCGACTTCGCGCCTGCTTCCCTCTGCACGACTGGTATCAAGAATGATGATGCCGCGTGCACCCCAAATTGACCTTTCTGCGATAGGGCCTATTCGCCAGCACACAGAGGGACTTGCCGACGCGAGGCCTACGCCTGCCCCAGCCTTGACGAGGACCCCTTTCCGTCCTCGGGCTCGGAACCCGCCCGGTTGACCGACGCCGCGAAAGCGACGATACCATGTTGTTCTTCGCGCGGCCACTTGTTCGATAAAAGGATCGAGTTCGACCACAGAGCATGACCACCGGTATGACCCATGAAGCTGACTCCGATCCCTTGGACCACCTCTTATTTGCGCCTGAACTAGCCATCCTTGAGTCCACGCGCCACCTTCTGTGTAGCTCCGAGACGATTTGGGCGATAGCCGATAAAACGGCGTTCCAGCCAACTTCGTCTTTACACATCCTCCGAACTAGGTTGTCCGGGGTAGTGTCCAGACCACATGTGGCAAGCATGTGGTCACGCATTGCGCGAAAACGTGAGCACACGAACAACACGTGTTCCGCCGTTTCCTCTAAACCTGCGCACACCAAACACTCGGGCGAAGCCGAGCAAGCCAGCTGCTTTACCTGCACTTTGATTTTGCAGCACGCTTAAACGCCGGGCACATCGAGCCCCCCATGGGTACTTGCTGTTCACAGCTTTGCTGGAACAAATCAAACAATTGGGAGGGTTCGTGCAGCATTGTGCCTTATGTCCCTCCAATCCGCAGCGTCGGCAGAGATTGCTTCTGTCAGGGCCTTTGCAGTCCCATTGCTTGTGCCCCGGTTCCAGGCACTTGAAGCAAACTTCGGGTTGCTCGTATATGCGCACAGGGCATACCGACCATCCCACCTTGACGCTCCCTAACTTGACTACCTTGGAGGCGTCCGCTGCAGATAGCCGAAACAATGCTACCTGCGTCCCTGCCGGACCTTTCCGTAGCCGAACGGCTGCGGTGGGCGTCTCCACTTCACACTGTCGCCGCAGTGCCGTGACGAGCTCTTCGACTTCAGTGATCTCGTCCAGGTCTTTAACCCTTAGATTCACCTCCGTAGTGAGTGCCCTCACCTTGACCGTCTCGCCTAGGACCTCCTCCGCCAACTTCTTGTAGGCGGCGCCCTTTTGCGAGACGCCCCGCTTCAGCTCGAGTATCATCTCGCCCATCCGGGTACGTCTTATTCGACGTACGTCGGCGCCGAGTTCACCGAGCTTGACGTCACTCCTCATGGCTTTCAAAACATCCGAGTACTTAGCCTCGTCCGCCGTGATGACTAGGGCATCGCCCCTGGAGCGATTGGCGCCTACCCTAGACTTCTTGCTACCCTCATTCGCCTGGGCCTTCTTTTCGGCCCTTGACGTCTTCGGTTTCCTCTTGTTCTTGACCAGGGTCCAGGAGGCGTCATCTCCCTCTATTTCCCTGGTCTGGTGCGGCTGAGAACTTTCAGCCTGCCGTAACCCCTTACCACCGTCTTGCTTGAGTGGACGGACCTTTCCAGGTCCTTCCTCCCCCGGTTTTGGAGGTACCTGACCGGGGTTCAGCTTCCCAGCCCCACTACCCTTGTTCGGGGTAGTAACCCTCCGCGTTTTGGAGCGGCCCCCAGGGAGCTCATCCCCTGGAGACTGTCTCCCCCGTTTTTGTGTCTGCTCCGTTGGAGTAGTCACCCCCGACGTACCCGCAAATACTTGAGCCTCAGTCTTTGGCACCACCGTCTTAGCTGGCACGCCTTCGGTCGACTCGACCTTGCCCGAGTCCGCGAATCCTTGGGCCTCAGTCTGGGTAGACCTCGACTCCACCGATTTCACGGGTTTACACTTGGCCGTCCCGACCGCCCTCTCCAGCTTGGCGTCCAGCATCGACTTTCGAAGTTTCTGCAAGCTCCTCTTGAGGTCCTTACTGATATTATGCTTCGATGACGCAAAGTCGATGATGGCGTCCAGCTGTTCCGTCGCCACCTCGAAGGCCGAAAGCCCATCGCGTTTGCGGTTCATCGCCTTCACAAGCCATGGGCCGTCAATAACCCCTTCCGGCGTTTTTATAGCCGAGAGGAAGGTTGAGTGACCCACGCTGGCGCTGCGCACTGAGCTGCCGACTATTGCCTCTGGCCTCCTAGGCGGAGACCTGAACAACCCACCTCTTGCGAAGGGGTTGTCGCCTACACTACTACCACTAATTGAAGAATTGACTTGGTTTTCCATTTTGGTCCCACGAGTTGCTCGGGAAAAGAGGTCCACCACGCCAGAGCCCAGCATAACGCGGTAAGGGACAATTACTGTGGAGGGTGCCCAGGTACCCCACAGGCTCCGTTAAAGGCCTAGCTCATTATTTCACCCCCTAGCCATGCATCCCCTCGGCACGGGTCGCTTAACGCCTTGGGATTAGGGGTTAGGGATGATGGTCCCGGTCTAACTCGCAGTGGCCATGGGGAGGGGTCGTCAAGCCCTTGGACAAAGTCCCTGCTGCCCCCTGTGTTTGTGTACATTTGTGTGTGTTTGTGTGTGCACGAAAGCTAAGTAAAACATTAGACAACTTTTCATATAGTAATCCTTAACCGATTTTCTCTTTTCAAGTTGCATTCAAAAGGTGGTAAGAGAAAATAGATAGAATATAGAGAGCAGAAAGAAGAGAAAATAGAGAGCAGAAAGATAAGAAAATAGAGAAAAGAAAAAAAAAAGAAAATAGAGAGAAGAAAAAAAGAGAAAATAGAGAGAAGAAAGAAAAAAATGAGCACTCAGTTTTTATCTCTGTAACTCTGTATCCCGTCAAAAATGAGGTTTGTTAACTGGGTCTTGGCAAATCATCTTAGCGAAAAACATGTTTGCTGGGGCTCGGCTGTGCAAATCTCGGAAAAAATTGGACAAATTGCTGAGATCCCGGTATAAGCAATATAATTGTGTAGAGCGAAGAAAGGTGTTGGCGCCACCGCCAAAGTAAGTGTCTCCACTATCTGTCTCTCCCGCAATTCGTAAAAACCAAAGCTCTGTTGGTTTGTTTGCGCAGCTAGGAATTTCCCTATGTATTATAGATCCAGGTACATGTATGTATATAACAGCAAACATCCAAGCGCGGGTAGAAAACACGCATAAGCGAATAGCGCAACATAGTAAAGCCGAAATTGGCACCGCCTTCTAGAGAGTAAGTGATGTAAATAAAACCCCAAACTTCTGTAAATAAATAAGGCGTAGGATTAAGGATTTTGGCCGTCAGACTGAAACTGTGTTTACAAGAGTTAATTAGAATAATTTTCCAAACTAACATATCCGAGTTTTGATCGCTGCATCAGTGCTGCAGAGAATTCCACAAACGGAGACCCATCTTATACAGTCCACTTCGAGAATATTTCCACCTTTGTACTGGGTTGCACTAAGTGTTTAGATTGAGTGGGATTTAACAGTCCCACAAGATAGCTACCATCCGCTCTGGAAAAAGCACTGACTTTATGCTACGTAGTGCAAAGATTGGAAAGCAGCGAATTCCCCCAGGAGCCGGGCTAGCGCTCCTACAGAAAGAAGAGAAAATAGAAAGAAGAAAGAATAGAAAATGGAGAGAAGAAAGAAGAGAAAATAGAGAGAGGAAAGAAAAAAGAAAATAGAGATAGAAAAGAAAAAAAAGAAAGGAAAGAAGAGAAAATAGATAATGAAGAATTAAAAATAGAGAGCAGAAAGAAGAGAAAATAGAGAGAAGAAAGAAGAGAAAATAGAGAGTAGAAAGAAGAGAAAATAGAGAGAAGAAAGAAGAAAAAATAGAGAGAAGAAAGAAGAGAAAATAGAGAGAAAATGGAGGAGGAAAAAGAGAGAAGAAAGAAGAAAAAATAGAGAGAAGAAAGGAGAGAAAAAAAAGAAATAGGGAGAACAAAGAAAAGAAAATAGAGAGAAGAAATAGAAGAAAAAGACAAGTGAGAAATTGTTAGCATAGCATAGCATATGTGATTGTACAAATCGTGAGTGGCTATACAATGCTCAATTGAGCAATCTACTGTATATTGTCGCAAATTGGTACTTGGGATTAGTACCTTTTCCTATACATTAGCAGTTGTATACCTGGCCACGTCCTTACAATCACGAAAGGAAGGGAAGGAATGTTAGTTCAACATCTACTAGTGAAGATGCAGGGAACCCATACTACCCTACCCATACTTCATAGATGTCTCGGAAAGGAAAATTTGTGTTAGTGGGTAAGGTGAATAATTGGGAGCTCTATTCGACAATATAGAGTGTTTGTCAATAACAGTAAATGCTGAAAAAATATTAAAATATATTCCTCAATTTACTTACGAACCGTCCAAAGGAGGACAATGTAACCTAGATTTTACAAATGTTTCGCATCTTATACAAAACACGTTCAACCGCACAATTATTCACCGAACATTGGAAACACAACCAAAAACTCGGATTTTACGAATGTTCTAAATCCTACCTGAAACACGTCCGATCACGCACCAATTGTTTACTCACTCGGCCGCGCGAACTATCTGCTTACTGAGCAGAAACACGACAAAACAGACACTGACGGTCACGTAATGCAGAACACAATATTTCTGCCGATCGCGCGATCGTTCTGCTGTCCGAAACAAGAGCCAACACGCACAGAACTGATTAACTTTATGACCGGCTTAGAACACAAAATTTCGGCAAATCGCGCGATCGTTCTGCCGTCCGATACAAGAGCCAACACGCACTCAGAGACAAGCGGAAAATAGTTGCGCACAAAAACACGTCGTAAGTTCTATTCCTACCGAAAGACGCGGATTAACAGACCCATAAGGCACATAGTGGTCAAACGTTGATTCCACGTCGAGCATCCGTGCGAGACAGTCCATAGTCCGCGTACGGTCGAATATTCTTCCGGTTTTTTTCCTCGAAGCCAGGTTTTTTTTACCGTAGCTGAAGTGCTTGAGTGAAAGTGTGCTTATTTGAAGCAAACATTTGGAAAGTCACCATCGTTTTTCGCAAAAACAGACTTTTTTGCAAACTCATCGGCGTCCATCGTCACGCAGGCGAAGTCATCATCGCCCAAAGCCGACAGTCCCACCACCATCATCACTGATCGTGCGCCTCCACCAACACAGGCGCTGTTGTCCCGACACCCGCAGCTGTAGCCTCGATCGCGGCACGGGCGAGAGGCCGTCTGTTCGGTGTGTGCTGCTACAAGTCCCAGCCGGTGACACTGTAGTGTGAAGGCTAAGCTAAGTATATTTTTGATCTCTCTCTCTCTCTCTCGTTGTAACCCCTTTCTTCCCCTCTTTTGATAATTTGAACCACGTCTGTCTTTGATAATCCGTTTTCCCTGTGTGTTTGTTAATTAGTTTATTTTTTCCCCTGTGATAAGTGTTTAATTGTGTGTGCCTCGCTGCTGCGAGACATTTAAAGTCTGCAATGCGCGAAGGCGATGATGGCGGGGGTACATCGTATTCCTCGTCAAATAATGCCTTGTTGGCTTCCGATGCTCTGCGTCAAAATAAAATGGACACTAGCAACACCAATGTTTCCCCCACGACCCCCGTCTCAAGGCCTACCCTCCCGATTCTAGTGGGCCGTATGTTATTTTCTTCCGACCCAAAGGCAAGCGATTGAATATAAGTCAGACCAGCAAAGATCTGGAAAAGCGATTCTCGTCTGTCCCGACCATTGGCCTGGTTGGGTCCAGTAAGCTTCGCGTCACGGTCAGTGATCTCAAACAGGCCAACGAGATTGCCACCTGTAAGCTTTTCACTCTCGAATATAAGGTCTATTTACCGTCAGCAGTTTGTGAGATCGCGGGGGTGGTGACGGAGGGAAGTATGACATGCGACGATTTGAAACAAGGTTTCGGTCGTTTCAAGAACGCTTCTTTGCCTCCTGTTGCGATACTGGATTGCAAGCAAATGGATTCGGTGGCGCAGGAGGGAGAGAAGCGGGTCTTTTCCGGGTCCGCACTGCCTGACTACGTAGTGATTGGCAAACTTCGTCTATCTGTTCAGCTGTATGTACCGAAGGTGATGAACTGTGTTGATTGCAAGCAGCTGGGCCACACCGCTCAGTACTGCTGCAATAAACCTCGCTGTACATCGTGCGGAGAGAAGCATGTGGATGGCGCGTGCAAAACGCCACCGAAATGTGTCTATTGCAACGAAGGCCCTCCACATGCTCTTGAAGCTTGCCCGACGTACATACAGCACCGAATCCACCAGAAGCGTTCTCTTCAGCAGCGTTCTCGACGTAGCTACGCCGAAATGCTGAGGAAGGCCGCTTCACCAGTTGTATCTGACACCATCTACTCGTCTCTTTCTTTGGACGATCAAGGTAGCTCTGACTCCGAAGTTGGAAATGGGGCCTTTGTTTTCAAAGGCTCAACGAGGACACGAGTAAAACAAAGCCAGCGTCCCTCGAAAAAGCCTAGGAAACAGCCTCAAAGAGAGCCCCATTCCAACATGGCGAAATCAAACGCAGGTGGAACTCAAAAACGTTCGACTTTTGTGGATTCACATCAGTATGACCGAGAGTTTCCACCGCTTCCGTGGACATCTTAAATCTCAGATGTCCCTTTTTGCGATTCCGCGGCCAGAAAGAGAGCATAGAGAGCGAGCACAACAACCTCCGAGCGCTCCAATGTTCACACTTTCTGGCATCGTGGAGCTCATCCTCAACTTCTTCGATGCTTCCGACCCCGTGAAGAACATGGTCAAAACTGTTCTTCCTACTCTGACTCCTTTCCTGAAGCAGCTGGCGTCAAGAATGCCCCTCCTCGAGTCATTCGTATCCTTCGATGACTAATTTCGTCGATAAGGCTCATATGATTTCGATTCTACAGTGGAACTGTCGAAGTATTCTTCCAAAATTAGATATTTCAGTTAACAAATTACAAGATGTTTTTGCTTTATGTGAAACATGGCTAACATCAGATGTAAACCTTCATTTTCCCGATTTTAACATCATTCGCTGCGATCGGGCAAATCCATATGGAGGGTGCTTTTAGGATCAAAACAGCACTCCTTTGTATAGGGTCGCTTTTGCCCCCATGTCAGGCACCGAAGCTGTTGAATGTCAGGTGACTATTCGAGGAAAAGACCTCAGTATCGCCTCGATATATCTTCCTCCAAACACCGCGATATCTCGTAGAGATCTCTCGCACATCTGCTCGGTTATGCCCGAGCCACGGCTGCTCCTGGGAGATTTTAACTCCCACGGAACAGGCTGGGGGGAACTGTACGACGACAACCGTTCATCAATGATATACGACCTCTGCGACGACTTCAATATGTCAATTTTGAATACAGGAGAAGTTACACGAGTGGCACCTCCAGCAAGAGATAGCCGTCTAGATCTTTCCATTTGTTCGAGCTCATTATCGTTGGACTGTACTTGGAAGGTGGTCCAAGATCCCCATGGTAGTGATCATTTACCGATCGAAGTTTTAATTTCCAATGGACATAATCAATCCGCTTCTATTGACCTCACAAAGCACATCGATTGGGGGAAATATGGGGAGGCCATCATTGATGGCATACAGTCGATAGAAACACTTCCACCGCGGGAAGAGTACCAGTTTCTATCTCAGTTGGTTATTGACAGCGCTCTCCATGCACAACGCCGGCCGGTGCCAGGAGCTTCGGTTCGTAGGAAACCACATAGTCCGTGGTGGGACACCGAGTGCACACAGCTCTATCGTGAGAAATCTAACGCGTTTAAGGAATTTCGGAAACACGGATCGATCATTCTTTACAAACGGTACATCGCGCTCGAGATCCAGTTCAAGAAACTGGTCAAAGTGAAAAAACGCGGATATTGGCGCACTTTTGTTGAAGGTTTATCGCGCGAGACCTCAATGAAAATTCTGTGGACCGTCGGGAGAAGAATGCGCAACGCGTCGTCCGTAAACGAAGATCGTGAAAGCTCGTCGCGGTGGATACTCGATTTTGCGAAGAAAGTTTGTCCGGATTCGGTGCCGGTGAAGCAAGTGTCACGTGATGCTTTTGCTGACAGGGATGATATAGATCGGCCCTTTTCGATGATTGAATTCTCGCTTGCTCTCCTTTCATGTAACAATTCTGCTCCAGGGATGGATAGAATAAGGTTCAATATGCTCAAAACCCTCCAAGACGTCGCGAAGAGGCGCCTATTGAGCTTGTTCAACCAGTTACTGGAGTGCAACATTGTTCCGGATGATTGGAGGCAAGTGAGGGTGATAGCCATCCAAAAGCCTGGAAAACCCGCGTCGGATTGTAATTCGTATCGCCCCATCGCGATGTTGTCCTGTTTTCGGAAGTTGTTGGAGAAGATGATTCTCTTACGGCTAGACGAATGGATTGAATCGAATGGTTTGTTGTCAGATACACAGTTTGGTTTCCGCAGGGGTAAGGGAACGAACGACTGTCTTGCGTTGCTTTCTTCAGAAATTCAGCTTACCTTTGCTAAAAAGAGCAAATAGGCTCAGTGTTTTTGGACATTAAGGGGGCTTTTGATTCAGTTTGCGTCGATGTCTTATCCGACAAACTCCACGAGTGTGGACTTTCACCAATTTTGAACAACTATTTGTACAATTTGTTGTCAGAGAAGCGTATGAGTTTTTCTCATGGTGACTCGGCAACTTCACGAATTAGCTACATGGGTCTCCCTCAGGGCTCATGTTTAAGTCCTCTTCTTTACAATTTTTACGTCAGAGACATTGATGAATGTCTCATGCCAAATTGCTCGTTAAGACAGCTTGCAGATGATTGTGTTGTATCCGTTTCGGGGCCAACAGCGGTTGATCTGCAAGGACCATTGCAAGATACTTTGGACAATTTGACTACTTGGGCTTTGAAGCTTGGTATCGCATTCTCTCCGGAGAAAACTGAGATGGTTGTCTTTTCAAAAAAACATAAGCCGGCAAAGTTTCCGCTCCAACTGATGGGTAAGGCAATCACTCATAGCATGTCTTCTAAATACCTCGGGGTCTGGTTCGACTCTAAATGTACCTTCGGGAGGCACATTGTGTATCTGACACAAAAATGCCAGAAAAGAATCAACTTCATGCGAACGATAACGGGAACTTGGTGGGTGCGCATCCCGAAGATCTTATCACGTTGTACCGAACAACCATTCTGTCGGTTCTCGAATACGGTAGTTTCTGCTTCCAGTCCGCTGCTAAAACACACATGCTGAAGCTTCAACGGATTCAGTACCGCTGTCTCCGTATCGCGTTGGGTTGTATGAACTCGACTCATACGATGAGTCTGGAAGTACTTGCGGGAGTACTGCCTCTGACAGATCGTTTCGCGGAAGGTTCTCAATCCATTGGTCATTAACAACTTCGAGAAGCTGCTTGAACAAAACCCTCAATCTCGTTTCATGAGTATTTACCACTGATATATGACGCTGGAGGTAAGCCCATCTTCGGTTAACACCAATCGTGCTAACTTCTCAGACTCTTACAGTTCTTCTGTTACTTTTGATCTGTCCATGAAGCAGGAGGTTCATGGAATACCAGACTTTCTTCGAGCGGAGGTCATATCTCTATTATTTGCAAGCAAATACGGGCATGCTAGCGAGGAGAGAAGCTTTTTCACTGACGGGTCAAAAATGGATGACTCCACTGGTTTCGGTGTTTTCAACGTTTTTCATAGCGCCTACTTTAAGCTCAAAGAGCCTAGTTCCGTGTATAGCCCTCTCCAACCCCATCAGTGTTGGTGCTGTGTTTACAAAATTTTCCTTTGTTTGCTGTTAGAACTGTCATATTTTTTTGTTTGCTGTTAGAAAACAACAAACAATGTGTGGAAACACTAAGAAAAATATCGCAAATTTGAACTAGACATCAGGTGAAAATGATCATTTTCATTTTGATTCAGTGTGCAGCAAAAAAAAATCACTCTGTGATAGTGTTGATAAAATCTGCTTGGAGACCTAAAATCTGCTTGGAATACTGCTGAGCTAGCAGCTATACACTATTCACTCGAACAAATCGCATCCCTACCTCCTGACCACTTTTTCATCTTCACCGACAGTCTAAGTTCATTGGAGGCTGTTCGGTCAATGAAACCGGTGAAGCACTCAGCGTATCTCCTAAAGGGGATAAGGAAAGCTTTGAGTGCTCTATCGAAACGGTCATTCACAATCACCATGGCTTGGGTCTCTTCTCATTGCTCGATCCCGGGAAATGAGGAAGCGGACTCTTTGGCTAAGGTGGGCGCTATGGAAGGTGATATTTATGATCGGCAAATCACCTTCGATGAATTTTTCTCATTAGATCGTCAGGAAACCTTGATCAGCTGGCAGCAGAAATGGACAAATGGGAAGATGGGTAGATGGTTGAATTCTATTCGCCCGCAGGTGTCGAAGCGTCCATGGTTCAAAAAATTGAATATAGGACGAGACTTCATTCGAACCATGTGTCGTCTAATGTCCAATCACTACACTTTAAACGCACACCTTTTCAGAGTGGGACTTTCGGAAAGCAATCTCTGTGTTTGCGGCGAGGATTATCAGGACATTGATCATGTCGTGTGGGCGTGCGAGGAGAATCGTGGCACCAGATCTGCTTTAACTGAACATCTCCGGGTCCGAGGAAAACAACCAAAGCCTATTAGGGAAGTGTTGGCGGGCCTTGATCTCGAATACATGTCCCTCGTCCACCAATTTGTGAAAGTTGCTGATGTGAGATAGTGATCTTAGTCTGCACACCCCCTTCTCTGTCGTAACCCATATCGAATGTCTTCCTCTTGTTGTCCATTTCAATGTCTGTCGTTAACTCCTTTCGTATGTCTTCCTCTCATTGTTGTCTCCCAAAAAAATGTTTGTCCCGTTACAGATGTGAAACATCGCCAAGAATGTCAACTATGTGAACATCAGCATCGTAATTATTTAAGCACCCTAAATTTCCTTCCTTTCCTACTATATTATTGTATTCCCTAACCTCGACCAAACCGCGAGTCTTTCGGTTCCCCAAAACTAACATTATGTATAAGATTTAAGAAATGAATTGTTAAACTTGATTTCGGCTCCGTAACGCTTCATGGCAATTGAGCCTCCAAAATAAACGAAAGATTAAAAAAAAAGTGATCAAACATTGGAAGATCATTCTGGTCTTCCTCAGAGTACATCAACGGACCGCGCACCAAATATGGGAACTTCAACTTCATGGGCACCCCTAAGCCATCCGTCACAGTCGAACTTCTCCATTCTCCAGCTTCTGATGTCTTTTGCTATTAAACAAGCCGTTCCGTTCGTGTACAAATGGATTTGATAGGGTTTCCCATAGGCAAATGCTGAGATCTTAGGTCAGGGCCGGATTTGTGGGGGGGGGGGTGCGTGGCCCCGGGCCCCCACAAATTTGTATGTACCAAAACCAACCTTTTTTTGTACATTTTGGGGCCCCCACATACCGTCGGCCCCGGGGCCCCCTTCCGACAAAATCCGGTCCTGTCTTAGGTATTCTACGGATTCTTATTATTGTCTTTATTAACGAGACTTTAGGCCTTTAGTCAGTTTATCTCGTGAGGAGCTTCTACGAACTCCGAAGCTCGGGTACTGATGGAACTGACTTCCCAGCACCAGGCACAAAGCCGAACTTTCGCAATCTATTTTAAGAACTAACAATCTCCCATGCATTGTTTGTACAATGCCCACCAAGTAGGATGAGTATTTAGTATTGTTTAGCACCTGAAGATGCAGTAGAAGCTTCCTTGCGTCGAGATTCCAAAAATGCAATTCGCTGTTTATACAGCTCTTACTTTCAAATCGCATTATTCGGATGTCATTAGAACCAATAAGCAACTGGGGTTCATTTTTAAGATCGCCGATGAAATCTGGGATACTTTTTGCCTTAAACTTACTAGTTCGGTAGGACGTTAATTTTAGCTTTCATCCGAGAATTTGGATATCAAGCCTGGAAACCGTGCAAAAGCAATTTGTTTGCTGTGCCCTTCGCCATCTTCGTTGTCAATGTCATTCTAACGCCTGCCGGGAAGCGTATTCGGTCGAAAACTCAAGCTATTTTTGTCGCGAAAATTCTTTTTGTTGAATTCGCTCCTGATATCTTCACTATTCTTCGAATGTATGCATCTTTATGTACAAGAAACTTTTCCTGTACATTCTACCACCAGTAGCACATTATGGGCTACACAACCCTGTTCGGTACATTTAACTGCGATTTTGACTTCAACTTAACAACTCCAATAACGAATGGCTGGAGCGTATGTTTTGCAATGGAAATAAGTGAGATGTCTTCCAGTTTGAATTAAGTTGGTATTTTTTTTACTTTTTTTTGTGCATGGATAGTATAGGGTGTCAATGAACATGACGCTTTCAAATTTTTAAAAAACGACATTGCTCACAAGTTTCATTACCCCTAAATATGACACCATGCAAAATTTGAGCTCAATCGGACATGATTTAGGGGTGCCTAAAATTCTTCAAAGTTTTTAAATGTTTAATGTTGAAATATTATGGAAAAGTCGAAAATCGAATTTTTGTTTTTGATGCCAAATGACTTAAAAATGCATGAAACGTTGAGATCTGAAGTTATTTTTAAAAAAATGATGCACAAACATTTTCGTAGCCAAAAAAATCCCCCTATGAAATTTAGCATGAAAACTTTATTGACAACTTCTTTATTATTTTATGGCAAATTTCTTTTTTTTAAGGGAGTTTTTATTTTAGTCTCAAACAGTTGACTACAGTTGACGGGCGGCGCTTCAGTATTTCAAATCGACTTCATCAGCGGTTAATGTTCAACAACTCTTCCTCGGTGGAACAGCCACTTCGACTGCCAGTGCATTCATGCGTACCTACTTCACTCTCGATCAGTCAGCAAAATAAAATCGACCTCTGTCAGAGTGGAAACAATTTATTCCAAGTTCCTCCTATCATCCAGCACTGCATTCTGTTTGAGAAGAACTCGAAACAGCAAACGCCTGCGAAATTCCTTGTAGAGTGAAAATTTATTAGTTTCGGCTTGATGCACTGTGAGTGAGAAGCAACCACCGCAGTGCGGGGTGGTGATGATGGATTCGTGTCGCTGTTGTTTGGCCCAAGTGTTCGATCTGTTCTGCGTATTTACCCAGCTGGACGAGTTCAATGTGAAAATTTGCGAACTCATTTCTAATTTGGGTGGGATTTTGGTGAGTCAACTTTCCGGATGGGTGGTTACAATGCAGAATAGTTAAATATGGGTTAATCGTTTCGTAGATTTCAGAATGCGATAGCTTTTCGAAACATATTTGTGGAGACTGCTTGAGAGATTTGACCTGCGCCGCCAGGTTTCGAATGCGGTGCCTCAGGGCTAATTATGCTTTAAGGTGTAATGCAGCCGTGAAGGAGGAAAACGAAACGGAGGACTTGTTAAAACCGCAGGTCATAGATTTAGTGGAATCTGACGATGAGTCCGTAGTGTTCGTTGAATTGGAGGAACAAGAAGAATCTATCACGGGTCTGATGAGGAAGCGACGGAAAAGCAAAATAAAGGCTAAAATAATGCTTAAAGTATTCATTGAACTTAGATTTCCCATAAAAAAATAAGTATAACCAACATCTTTGTCTCACATTCAAGATTCGATACAAAAACTACGAAGACAAACTTCACAAAAAGTTAAGGAAAATCGCCCAGCAGCCAAAGCCCCAGGACCATCGATTTCGCTGCGACTACTGCGGCAAAGCATTCAAATATTTATCCTTCTTAACCGTTCATAGACGCGTGCATACGGGCGAACGACCGTATCAGTGCAGTTTTTGTGATAGAAGGTTCGGTCAAAGCGGTGGATTGCAGGTTCATAAGAGAATTCATACCGGAGAAAAACCTTTCCGTTGTGAAATATGTAAGAAGGCCTTCTGCCAGAAAGGTAATTTGAGCAAACATCTCGAAAAACACGAACAAAATGACCGAAAAATAGAAAAATAATAATAGAACTTAAATACTAAATTAAAATTTGTGGTCCGATCATGATTTAATACAGAAAGTGCAATTTTGGGCTCCATACGGTTTTTGCAACAATATACGAAAAAACTGTTTGAGATTGTCATGAATGTCAATAAACTAAATACAATATAATAACAATTTATTTTTATACCAAAGCGTTTAAGATAACTCCTCGGATTTCAATTACATATCATATTTGTTGTCACGATTTGCGCAAACACAACATGGTTGCCATCCTAATTATCCTAGCCACAGAAATGTGAAACTTTTTGATACAAAAAGTTTTATCAAAACTCACGATTGACGTTTTTTCGTCTGTGACAAAAAAACACTTTTTGCAATTCCTGGTCATAATATCTGGTTTACAGTTCGTCTTTGAGTCATAAAACGGCCTACTTTTCCATACCAACGAAATGGGTGATTTAATGAACATTATGCAACTCAAATGGGTTGCATAATATTCATTATAACACTCATTTGGGTGCTATAATGAAAAACCAACATCAGAACAGTAGCTACATGACTACATTTTGCTGAATTAGCTTGGGTAAGTGTTCAAATAGTGTATTCTCTGCGTCGCGTAATAAATGAAATAGTTTGATGGACATGACCTCAAAAATTTCCAAAGGCAAGTACATCTATCGCTTCACGGTTTGTCGAACTATGCAATGTGGCACGGCAACATGGAATCTGATTGTTCTCTGCAGTAAAATAATTTATTGGCAAGAATGATGATGTGGAGTAAATTAGACTGTACAATTTTGGCACAGATTTATCATATTAAAGTCCATTTTTGTCATTGCAAAAAATAGCGTGTGCAACTCGTTGCAAAACTCGATTTTTTCAGCACTCGTAGTATTTATCCAACTCGGCAAGCCTCGTTGGATAAACGTACAACTCGTGCTGAAAAAATCATCTTTTTGCAATTTGTTGCACAAACTACTATTTAATAATCGTTTTCAATCGAATTCTTTCTGCCTGTAGCAAAAGAGCCATGCTTTGGCTGCAGGTATGTAGTTGCTAATCAAGTTTGTACTAGAGAATCATTATGCTAAGTGATTGCATATATGTTAACCCACTTTTTAGCTATTTTCAAATGAGGCAGATTTTAATCTAATTTACTGCGTCTTTACCTAATTACCCCGTATTTCCCACTGCCATCATGAAGATTATGTAGCAATCAAAATGATACGCGATAAATGTCCAGGATGACAAAAATGTCATGAATCAAAAGGATCTGGAATCGCTTCGAAACTTAATTTCTGAACCAGCATGCCATTGCCATTGAATTTGTGATCCATTAAGGTTCAATCTATTTTGCGGTTCACTGCAACAGAGGGAAGCAAATGGAAGAGAAATCATTGAAGCCGGTGGAACACGCTTAACTAGCTGCTCGATTTTCCGCCATCAGCATCATGCATCATTGGATCCTCTAAATCTGCGAGAATTTTAAATTGCCTTGATAGGATGTTGGTACTTCACACAAAACAATGGATTTCTTCCAGCGAGAAACCGATAACGTTCCAATTAAGTTGTAAAATGTGTCTTGAGGTATGACATACCTACCCACTCTTGACATCTAATCGATTTGGTACGATATATTGCTGCATGTACGAGCACTGAAGAGCATAGTGATTTAGACTATAGGATGTGGAACTGGTAGAGCGATTCAACTTTTGGCATTCAGTAGGCAAAATCAATGCTTTGGTAGGAAAATGACGACTTTCTTCAATTAATGTCAGATTTTTGTTACAAGGCGCACTACGGCTCTACACTCATTATGCTTTTCATATTTTGAGCTGTTTTAATATTTATTCAATCCCTAAGTCGTGTTTAATACCAGACACTGAAAACGGCTTCACTATTAAGGTCTATATACTTATCTGCAAAGCCAATTCTCAAGCTCTTACATGATCAAATATGATGCTATCCATAAGCGTCACAAAAGAACTCTCAATTTACATCGTTCTTAATGAAACCATGGTGAAAATTAGGTTGCAACAGGGGAAATAACGTCGATGGTACGATTTCTATATCAATATATGAATTGAAAGCATTTCATGAAAATTTAATGATATTTAACGAGCGTGTCAGAGTGTGCCGCTAGGCGCGTTCCTAAACAATTGCGGAGCATGAGCAAGGTGACAGAGCATGATGTAACAACGCCAACGACGAGCTTTCTTGACAAGGAAATGTGTATAATAGAGTACATTGTGTATAGCAGACAGTTTTTATTTGAAGCTTATTCATGTGAAAATGAAATAAAATTCAATAAAATTTAGTGCAAAATGATTCGAGAGTCAATGAGAAGAAATATGAACAAACCACAGTGAGGTAACTTTTCATTACCAGATCCCAGCAATTTTCGCTCAAATTTTACTGATGTTTGAGATTCAGTAAGAATACCTCAGATACAGATAAGCTTGCTGGAGTTTCGCACACATTTTTAAAGCTCTGAGAACAGTACAGCAAACTAATGATTTATACTGTTTGGGAGCAGTGTTGGTAAAATCATCGAATCACAAATCTCAATAATCGAGCCTTCCCGCGCGAGCAACTCGCTTGCTAATTTGAAGGAATGCGTTTTTTCATGCTAAATCGCATCGTTGCACTCTTTTTCCGAAAAAATAGTTCGCTCCGAAAATGATTTTAAACGCAATTCATTGCTCACACACGCAAGAATATCCATTGTTCTTTGCAATGAATGGCGATTCACTGTTTTTAACGAAGGAGAACAGAAGAAAACCTACGATGATTCAAATGGATGATTCAACTTAGCCATCAGTTTGAAGGTGCTGAGTTGGATGCGTTTCAACTCATGATTGATTTGAATGAGTTCTCTGAAATTTTCGTTTGACACTCTGCATCCGACCCTTCCCCTTAAACGTAGTTTACGTCAAAACACTCTTCGAACACCATGGGTAATGGAACGCACATACGATTTTGCTTACTGATTGGCATTGGCGGCGCCATAGTTCTGGTAAAGGTGGGGCACCAGCATTTTGGCGTAATTGGATCATTTATAATTTATAAATTAGCACTTTTAAAAGCAAAAATTACAATCATACAAGAAAAAATTTCTATAAAGAAATAAAAATGTTCCACGGAAAAAAATACAAAATTACCATAAATAGGGGAAACCGCCAAATGTTGAACGGCTAAATTTGTCGCCTATTGTTGAACTCCCATAAGAAATGCACGTGCGTTCAAATAGGCGAAGAAATTAGCCGTTCAACATTTGGCGAATTAAGCTCGCTTTCAAATCGACTTCTATAAAAACATTCTTCATGCCTGCCGTATCCTAACGGAACTATCAATTCTATACTTTTGCCTCTAATGCTATCATGAACATGTACGTCCAAGTTTGGAAGATGATATTAGCATTTCCATATCATTGTAAATCGTTTAACTTCACGTAGAAGTAACACACACGAAATCATTAATTTAGTGTACTACCCTTGGTGGGGGCATCCATCAATTCAGCTGTTATTGGTCGACGGTACAGCAGCAGTGCCTTTCTCTGCTTTGTTCTCTCCAAGGCAGCCAAGTTGGTTGCGACGAGACGGACGCAATGAGAAAACAGAACTGTGCAATAAAAATCCTATTCGACGAAATGCTGATGTCATATTAGAAATTTGGAGACAGTACTCGTCGATAGCAAAATCCTTCCGCACGCGATGGCATATGAGCAAGTCAAACCACCTTCCTTTTGCCAGTGGAGATATATCAGCTTCCACACTGATATTCTTTCCTCCCCCTTCATACGGGAGCTTGGCAGAAGGAAGGTCGTGCGATATGTGCCATCACAAATATTGCCCTCCGCTCGCTTTCAAATCGACTTCTATAAAAACATTCTTCATGCCTGCCGTATCCTAACGGAACTATCAATTCTATACTTTCGCCTCTAATGCTATCATGAACATGTACGTCCAAGTTTGGAAGATGATATTAGCATTTCCATATCACTTACCCTCAGCCCATTTACTCGCATTTTGCATTTGCATTCGACGCAGAATCGTGTCCCATTCATTCCTATTGAAAATTGGCCGGATCGGTAAATGAACTCAGAAGTTGTGGCCAAATTACTTTTTTTGTTCCGAAAGTGCGTAGAAATTACTCACTCGAAAGAAACGAGAAAGGCAACATCACATCCGTGTGCTGGGTTCCGATTTTTCCTCGTAGGGGAAATGTTTTGACAATGTCCTGTCGCTCGGCATGAGAAGCAGGTGTTCTTTAAACCGTCTTTTACGCTTCGACAGTTCACTTCCATTGACGGAGGCACTTCCTTCTCCATTTCCATGTACACGCCTCTAACACCAGTATAGACATGGTCCAATCCCAGGTCAGGAAGAAACTTTTCGCGAATCGTACGATGCACTTTTCCGTACTGGTTAGGAACCGCTGACAGTGCGTTGTCTGATACCTCCGGTGGCAGATCAAACACTCGAAGATAACGAGTATTACCTCCCGCTACCATCATACAGTCTACATCTAAACAGATAACAGTGAATCAACAATTTGACGCCACAATACACGGTTCGAGGCCGCATCTCTCCGTCTTCGAATACGCCCCACGCTCGCCAAGTCGTTTTGCACCTGGTCTGCCCATCTCGCTCGCTGCGCTCCACGCCGTCTCGTACCTGCCGGATCTGAAGCGAACACCATCTTTGCAGGGTTGCTGTCCGGCATTCTTGCAACATGACCTGCCCATCGTACCCTTCCGGCTTCATCTACCTCCTGGATACTGGGTTCGCCGAAGAGTTGGGCTAGCTCATGGTTCATTCTTCGCCGCCACACACCGTCTTCTTGCACACCGCCCAATATGGTCCTGAGCACCCGTCTCTCTAATACTCCGAGTGCTTGCAAGATGTCCGTAGAGGACAACCGGTCTTATTAGCGTCTTGTACATGACACATTTGGTGCGGTGGCGAATCTTCTTTGTCCGCAGTTTCTTCTGGAGCCCGTAGTAGGCCCGACTTCCACAGATGATGCGCCTTCGTATTTCACGACTAACATTTAGAGTTTGCACCCCGGGACATCCCGGGACAAAATATCCAGGATTTAGGAAAATTCAGGATTTCCCGATTCCAGGATATTATTTTGAAATCCTGAAAATCCAGGATACCGGGACAAAAAATACTGTTTCATTTCCGGTTCCCAAACAATGTAATTTTTCTTCTAACAAAAGTTATTTATTTTGAATGCGAAACCCAACTTAGATGATAAACAAATATCATATTTTTATACCTCCCCTCAGACATGCTTTTTAACAAGTTCGTTTATTTGGTAGGCTCAGGCATGTATACGGAGCCAAGGTTCTTTGTGATGCACAGAATAGACTTGAAAATATCGGAGATAGTTAGTAGAACACCTTCACAAAAAAAAAATTAGATTCCCCTATACTACCGCTAACCGCGAGTCAGACTTATCTGTATATAGATGCCCTATCCAGATAAGTCTGACTTGCGGTTAGCGGCAGTATACCGCTCAGTGGAGGGCTATTGACTGATACTTTTTCCAGCAGCTATAGCTCTCTATTAATTAAACGACAAGTATCTACAGCAGTGTTGTAAAATGTCATTTGCATTCGTTTCTATAATTTTCCCAGAACTTTTTTCAGAAGTTAGTTATTGATTCTTGATGTATGGCGAACTTATAGTGCTTAAATGTGCCTACAACTTTGTCTAACAAGACATTGCTGTAAATATGTAATCTGGGGCGTGGGAGGCAAAATGTCATTCAAATGACATTATGTCAAATGACACGTGACATTTTGGAGAGATTTCAACCTCCAGCCTTAGATGTTATATTTAGAGCAATGTACCCTTGAACAAAAATATAGCCCTACTCAAGCTTTATGAGTACATCTAAAATTATGACGTGAATTTTACTGCTGAAGAAAGTTATTAACAAATTAGTCAAATGACATGCAGATGACATTTTACAAGCCTGATCTACAGTACAAGATCAGCTCAGGGGGGGAGTAAGCCTGTCATCCACGAACAAATCAAGCCTACCTAAGATGTATTATCCGGGCCTCGCCGCTTGGGAAAGGCGGGCCACCCTGGGCCACCCCGCTTGGCAAGTGTAACGTTTTTCGAACTGGAATCTTGTAGGATATTGGTTAACATACACTACTGCTGACTAACGAAAAAATTGTGGGATTGTTTATTTACATTTGCTTCATACTACATGCAGAGGAGGCGCGATGCACCGCATATTACCCCCCTGGATCAGCTACATCTATTTGGCGCATGCTTCCTACCCATCTCCCGTCTACAGCGAGGTTGTGTACACTAGCTGATATTCGCCTTACAAATCTCCTCGCACCGCCCAACATTGAGTCAGTCGTCCTGAGCTTCTTGCCTCCAAAACAATTCTTGATCCAATTCATGTCCTTCCAATAGACGTTCCTACAACAAACTTTCCAGCACATGCGGTACGACCCCGATGCTCTGCCTAATTTTTTTTATGTATCGCTTCGATGGGTTGGAGGATACTCTAGTATTGTGTTTTCTTTGTGAGGGGTTCCCATATATCCAAAAGGTTATGGGCCCCTACGATTCTACTGCACATCTTCCATCTTTCGTCACTAGGGTATTGAATGCAATCCCAGAAACTATCTAAGGCCAATGCATATTCCAAACAATGCAAACAGTCAAGCCGACTTCAACCGCCAGCGAACCCTTCTTCTCGGACTCGGCGATCATATATTCCAAAAAAGTACTATACCTTTCCGAGAAAGACGTGAATATTATTTGATTCTTTAAGTCGTTTTTTCGAAAGAATCGATTCAAATTAGAATTGAATTTAGTTCTAACATGAAATCTGTATTATCTAGCATTTCTAAAATATGAACTTTATCCCGGAACATTGAATAAAATCGTTTTTAAATAAAAAAATAATTTTTCTAAGGAAGCATAGAAAAATCCCGGGATCCCGGGATTTCCCGGGTTATACGAATAAGTTCATCCCGAATCCCGGGACAACGAAAATGGCCGGGAAATGGAAACTCTACTAACATTGTTGTGGGGTTTGAGTAAAGTGCCTTCAGCGTGTATAAATAGATTCACACATCAGTGTGTCAATCGGCGAGCAGCAAGCCATGACTCTACCTCTTTCAGTCAGATCTCCGCGGCGTGCACACGCATCCACGGAGAGTTCCTGTCATAATTTCGTTCCGGCCATTTAGGGCTTCACATTTTGGCGATCCTGCCAGTCTAATTGTTGTCTAAGAGTCTAATTTCATGAGGTGAGTAAAATTCAAGTGGTTAAAATGTGACAAGTGATACATTTCAGTTTGCAAAAACACAAGACACGTCTCGAAGGCCGTCGGAAAATGGTTTGTGGTTTGCTAAATCACAAGACGCGTCACGAAGACCGTCGGAAAATAGTTTGTGGTTTGCTAAACCACAAGACGCGTCTCGAAGACCGTCGGAAAATGGTTTGTGGTTTGCTAAATCACAAGAAGCGTCTCGAAGGCCGTCGGAAAATGGTTTGCTAAATCACAAGACGCGTCTCGAAGACCATCGGAAAATAGTTTGTGGATTGCTAAATCACAAGACGCGTCTCGAAGAAGGTCGGAAAATGGTATGTGGTTTGCTAAGTCACAAGACGCGTTTCGAAGGGCGGCGGAAAGTGGTTTGTGGGTTGCTAAATCACAAGACGCGTCACGAAGACCGTCGGAAAATGGTTTGTGGTTTGCTAAATCACAAGACGCGTCTCGAAGACCGTCGGAAAATAATTTGTGGTTTGCTAAATCACACAACGCGTCTCGAAGACGTCGGAAAATGGTTTGTGGAGGTGCATCTGAAAGACCACTGGAAAAATGGTTTGTGGTTTGAAGAACATCAAACCTCGCCGTGGAAGACCGTAATGGAACGTACACACGGTCAAGCAGTTTGACTAACATTTACTCCACCTCTCGTTTATTCAAACATCCATCAAGTTTTACCAACAGCGGCACGAACAATCAATTTATTCGACCAACAATATCACTCACGAACAACCGAAGCACCAACTTGAGCATCAACCATCAAAAAATGTATAGGGGTTTGTGCAACTTCACTACAAATGCTCAAACATGTTCGGCGAACCTTGACTCCACCTCGACAATTCAAACCAAAATCAAACCGTTTTAATTTTTTCCAACCGAGCCGCTAACTGTCAAATGGTTGTTCGCACAACTTCACACACGTTCAAACAAAGCAGCAACCGAAGCGTTTTCTTGGGATGGGAGTCAATGTTCGTCAAACTGCTTGACTGGTGTGTACGTTGCGTAAGAAATTGGATAGTGGTTTGCAAAATTACAATGCTCGTCTGGAAGATCGGTGGAAATGGTTTGTGGTTTGGAAAACTATAAGGCGTGTCTGAAAGGTGACCGAAAATGCGTATGGAAGACTAACGGAAAATGGTTTGCGATCTAGGAAAAATCAAAGTCCAGCGAGCATTGATTTTGTTTAAAACATATTAAGATTTCATGAAGCCACTTGGTGGCGTACATGAGACTACCATTTGAGCTATGATATAACAAAATCTGAGAGAAATGGAGAAATATTCTATGCTGTACTGTTCGAAGCTGTTCGGTAAGCCAAATATATTATCTAGAAATTTATCTTGGAATGTACTGACTTAGTAGTAATAGCGGGATTACCTGAAGGAGCAGATATCTTGGAAATTGAAAAATTAATATGGTTGCCGAATTTTACAAAGCTATTCGGAAATTCGAATTTATTATGCGTAAGATTAGTTTAAAGTTATTGGCTAGCAGTACTACTAGATGCCAAATGGTAGTGTACTGCGAAACTAAAAATTGGTTTAAATGTACTAATTTGGATTGAATTTGGAATGGATTTGGATTGGCTTTGAATTGGATTTGTATTGGATCGGATTTTGGTTTGGATTTGCATTAGAATTTAATTGGATTTGCATTAGAATTGGATTGGATTTGGATTGGTTGGATTGGTTGGATTGGTTGGATTGGTTTGGATTGGTTGGATTGGATTTGGATTGGTTTGGATTGGTTTGGATTGGTTTGGTTGGTTTGGATTGGTTTGGATTGGTTTGGTTGGTTTGGATTGGTTTGGATTGGTTTGGATTGGTTTGGATTGGTTTGGATTGGTTTGGATTGGTTTGGGTTGGTTTCGATTGGTTTGGTTGGTTTGGATTGGTTTGGTTGGTTTGGATTGGTTTGGATTGGTTTGGATTGGTTTGGATTGGTTTGGATTGGTTTGGATTGGTTTGGATTGGTTTGGATTGGTTTGGATTGGTTCGATTGGTTTGGATTGGTTCGGATTGGTTTGGATTGGTTTGGATTGGTTTGGATTGGTTTGGTTGGTTTGGATTGGTTTGGATTGGTTTGGATTGGTTTGGATTGGTTTGGATTGGTTTGGATTGGTTTGGATTGGTTTGGATTGGTTTGGATTGGTTTGGATTGGTTTGGATTGGTTTGGATTGGTTTGGATTGGTTTGGATTGGTTTGGATTGGTTTGGTTGGTTTCGATTGGTTTGGATTGGTTTGGATTGGTTTGGATTGGTTTGGATTGGTTTGGATTGGTTTGGATTGGTTTGGATTGGTTTGGATTGGTTTGGATTGGTTTGGATTGGTTTGGATTGGTTTGGATTGGTTTGGATTGGTTTGGATTGGTTTGGATTGGTTTGGATTGGTTTGGATTGGTTTGGTTGGTTTGGATTGGTTTGGATTGGTTTGGATTGGTTTGGGATTGGTTTGGATTGGTTTCGATTGGTTTGGATTGGTTTGGATTGGTTTGGATTGGTTTGGATTGGTTTGGATTGGTTTGGATTGGTTTGGATTGGTTTGGATTGGTTTGGATTGGTTTGGATTGGTTTGGATTGGTTTGGATTGGTTTGGATTGGTTTGGATTGGTTTGGATTGGTTTGGATTGGATTTGGATTGGTTTGGATTGGTTTGGATTGGTTTCGATTGGTTTGGATTGGTTTGGATTGGTTTGGATTGGTTTGGATTGGTTTGGATTGGATTTGGATTGGTTTGGATTGGTTTGGATTGGTTTAGATTGGTTTGGATTGGTTTGGATTGGATTTGGATTGGTTTGGATTGGTTTGGATTGGTTTGGATTGGTTTGAATTGGTTTGGATTGGTTTGGATTGGTTTGGATTGAATTTGGATTGAATTTGGATTGGTTTGGATTGGTTGGAATGGATTTGGAATGGATTTGGATTGGTTTGGATTGGTTTGGAATGAATTTGCGTTGGATTTGATTTGGATTGAATTTGGATTAACATGGATTTTCTCATCTTTATTATATTGTTTCTAAATCTTCTTAGTAATGAAGTTCAACACCGCTTAGTTTGGATTGCATTTGGGTAAGATTTGGAAAGTTTTTTGGATTTAACTTGGATCATTGTATTTAACAAACAAAAGAAGGCCATTGGCTTCGTAAATTTGTTGTACTCGAATCATCCAACGAAAGTATGTATTCGCGACTCACGGTTTGGGAACCCACACTCTGAATCATTGTTCTGGTAATAAAACCATGATGTTGAGTCAAGTTTATTTTGGTGTGCAGTTTTCAATTTAGTTGACCGATTGCTCAATTGCAATCAATGGTCCCCTTCGTTTCATTTAAATAACCTAGGAGAAAGACAAGCATTGCATCGAATGCTAGAAGATTTTTTGCGTTTTTAATGAGTGAAGAAGGGAAATGTGGGGTTTGAGCGTGTGTTAATAGATTCACACATCAGTGTGTCAATCGGCGAGCAGCAAGCCATGACTTTTCCTCTTCCAGTCAGACCTCCGCGGCGTGCACACGCATCCACGGAGAGTCGCTGTCATAACTTCGTTCCGGCCATTTAGGGCTACACAATTGCTATCAACCGTTAGCAAGGATCCAAGGTAGACGAATTCCTCGACCACCTCGAAGGTATCCCTGTCTATCGTAACCTGCTTCCGAGGCGGGCCCTGTCGCGCTCGGTTCCGCCCTAAGCATGTACTTTGTCTTTGACGCATTCACCACCAGTCCAACTTTTGTTGCTTCACGTTTCAGGCGGATGTACAGCACTGCAAATGTTCGGCCGACAATGTCCATGTCATCCACGAAACAAATAAATTGACTGGATCTGTTGAAAATCGTACCCCGGCTGTTACACCCGGCTCTCCGCATGACACCTTCTAGCGCAATGTTCGTTGCTTTGATCAGTCTGGTAAGCTTCCCAGGGGCGCTGCTCTCGTCCATAATTTTGCATAGCTCTATGCGGTCTATACTGTCGTATGGCGCCTCGAAATCAACGAACAGATGGTGCGTTGGGACCTGGTATTCACGGAATTTTTGAAGGATTTGCCGTACAGTGAAGATCTGGTCTGTTGTCCAGCGGCCGTCAACGAAGCCAGCTTGATAGCTTCCCACGAACTCATTCACTAATGGTGACAGACGATGGAAGATGATCTGGGATATCACTTTGTAGGCGGCATTAAGGATGGTGATCGCTCGAAAGTTCTCACACTCCAGCTTGTCGGCTTTCTTGTAGATGGGACATAAAACCCCTTCCTTCCACTCCTCCGGTAGCTGTTCAGTTTCCCAGATTTTGACTATCAGTTTGTGCAGGCAAGTGGCTAGCTTTTCCGGGCCCATCTTGATGAACTCAGCTCCGATACCATCCTTACCAGCTGTTTTATTGGTCTTAACCTGTTGGATGGCATCCTTAACTTCCCTCAAGGTGGGGGCTGGTTGGCTTCTATCGTCCGCTGTCATGTCCTCCGCTGGCTTGACTTTCACTGCCTGTACTTTCAGCGCCATTCAAATGTTCCTCGTAGTGCTGCTTCCACCCCCTTTCACCTCATTCACCACACGTTTGTCCGTCAAGATGCTCCGATCCTTATCCCGGCACATTTCGGCTCGCGGCACGAAGCCTTTGCGGGGTGCGTTGAGCTTCTGATAGAACTTGCGTGTTTCTTGAGAACGGCACAGCTGTTCCATCTCCTCGCACTCCGCTTCTTCCAGGCGGCGTTTCTTCTCTCGAAAAAGGCGGGTCTACTGTCTCCGCTTCCGTTTATAACGTTGCACGTTCTGCCGGGTACCTTGCTGCAGTGTGACCGCCCGCGCTGCGTCCTTCTCCTCCATAATCTGTCTGCACTCTTCGTCGAACCAATCGTTCCGTCGACTTCGTCCCATATATCCGACATTGTTCTCCGCTGCGTCGTTAATGGCTGCTTTGACTGTATTGCAGCAGTCCTCAAGAGGGGCCCCATCGAGCTCACCCTCTTCCGACAACGCTGCCTCGAGATGCTGCACGTATGCAATGGCGACATCAGGTTGCTTCAGTCGCTCTAGATCGTACCGCGGAGGTCGTCGATACCGAACATTGTTGATGGCGGATAGTTTTGGGCGCAGTTTAACCATCACCAGATAGTGGTCAGAGTCGATGTTAGCGCCACGATATGTCCTGACGTCGATAATGTCGGAGAAGTGCCGTCCATCAATCAGAACGTGGTCGATTTGTGATTCTGTCTGCAGTGGTGATCTCCAGGTGAACCGATACGGGAGGATGTGTAGGAAGTAGGTGCTGCGAATGGCCATATTTTTGGAGGCAGCGAAATCAATTAGTCGTAGGTCGTTTTCGTTCGTCAGCCGGTGAGCGCTGAACTTCCCAATAGTCGGTCTAAGCTCCTCCTCTTGGCCAACCTGAGCGTTCAAATCTCCTATGATAATTTTTACGTCGTGGCTTGGGCAGCTGTCGTACTCACGTTCCAGCTGCGCTTAGAATGCGTCCTTATCATCATCAGTGCTTCCGGAGTGTGGGCTATGGACGTTGATTTTGCTGAAGTTGAAGAACCGGCCTTTGATCCTCAACCTGCACATTCTTTCATTGATCGGTCACCACCCGATCACGCGCCTTTGCATATCGATTTAATCTAATTAGTTGAATTACAACGAAATTTTTTTTAGACTTAGACACACCTTGAATTTAGCTGTAAGCTTTAAACACGAATTACATCTATAAACCTTTTATACATATCCGCCCCTTTTTTTTATACCATTGTTTCTCAATCCTATAAAACTCACTGAAGTTAATAAATCAATCTCTTTTACTCTCGAAACGCATACTAGTACAAGTCTATCAGTTCTATCACAGTTCTATCGCAGTTGCTCATCCGTCCAGTCGGTGATACAGTGCTGTCCAGGTCCGCTTTGCTCGCGAAAAAGAAAGTTAATTAAGGCCCAAATTACCGAATCCAGTCATTGACAAGAAAACAGCCACGTGCTTGTACCACCCCCAGGAAAAAATCTGCACACTGAGGAGAAAATGCATTCCCCAGCTAAATCGGGGAAGCACTCTTGTTTTAAAACTACATCAACATATAGTGGTGACTTCAATACATCCGTGGAATGCTTCATTTGGATGAATTTTGTAATATTATTTTAAAAACTGCCTTTTGCAGAAAATATTGCAAAGTTGAAAAAATATTTTTCTAGGAGGGGAAACCGTCGATTTACTCTCACGCTCTCTTATACTTTGCAGATACTCGAAAATCATCGTTCAGTGTTGCGTGTTGATTTGTTCTATATGTTATGCTTGTTTTCTCGAATATGTACGTAAACATCAAGCAATAATCTATGCAAATTATGCTTTTCATGCTTAATATTGACACTAAATATTAGATGTGAGCTAGAACTGTAAAAACGCAAGCATTCATAAGCAACGCAGGTTATTTATTTTTTCATAATTCAAGTGTTGATAATGTAATGTAATGCTAAAATAATAATGTAATGCTAAAACGGCATCACTTTTCATGTACACAGAGAAGACCGATCATATGGTCATGTAAACAATCCATTGAATCTGGACGAACATTTGAGAAGGTAGTCAACTGCATCATAATTTTACATTCATGTAAAATGCATGTAGGAAATTGTGTAATTAGGAGAAGGATGCACAACAAATCAATCTCAGATGCATGTTTGAGGTTGTTTATGTGTATCACTATAATCTGTGCGCTGTACAGGTATTGAAAAGGACGTTAATATTTTGTGGAAATATATAGAGTTTGATACCTTTTGAAATGTTTGTGTACTTTGTACAAAATCAGATCTGAGCGAATGAGTAGGCTCTCCGCAAAAAAAAAGAAGCGAACAGCAAGAAAAAGAAGTCGATTTGATGTATGACATTTGAACCTTAAACACATTTGTTCATGCATATTTGTAAATAACTGGTGACTTGATTGTGTGTTGGATATCAACTGTTTGAGCGTAGTTGAAATGACTTTTTCTGTCCCTGAATAGAAATTTAACAGAAAAGAAGAAACGCATACACACTTAACTCATTTCACCGTATTCGGTAAATTTTACAGATTTTTTGTAATTTTTTCCATTGCTCAACTGTCAAAATCACCGAAAATCAGTTAAATTATTTACCGAACAGTTCTGCTGTTGAGATTTCGGTAAAATTTTACCGAACTCGGCGATTTATTTTAAGTGTGTAATGACAAATAATCACATGACTGTTTTGGCCAGAGGACGAAGCGTAAATGAGTTTTACAGGAATGTGTATTTTAAATCTTAGTCACAATTATTTCTAAGTTGTCGTTTTCAGTTTTGTACTCGCAATTTGCCTGCTGACATTATTTGGAAAATGCCAGCAGTCATATTTGGGGGTTTGTTTCATATACAAAATTGTGCACATAAGCTTATTGACAAGCATAACATTTATGTGAAACAAGGATATTATAAACCAACATTTTTCAAAAAAATGGTTTTCGTACGGCCGAGTTGCCGAATAATATGCAATTAATTGTAATCAAGTGTCGGTCTTTCACCGTCATTAGTCGTCTGAGTACACGCGACCGCTTACGTAAAGGCAATCAAACTCATCAAATGCTTTAGCCAAGCAAGCCTTTGGCACAGCAGAGTGCGATTGAATTCGCATTCTATGACGCCCAGCCCGTTACTGGGGGGCATGGAGTGCGATCCTCTCGATTAATAAACAATGTGCACTCGCTTGACTGTGGATATACAACAGTAAAGCACATGTGGAGATTGGGCAAATCAAGCATCCGAAAGATATTCAATTTGCAAAAAAGAGATCTAACCGCGGTGGAGGTTGGTACTCGGATTCTGATGGCTTTTCCGCAAAACGTGACTTTTAAGTGGTCTTGTTGTGTAGGGGTTATCACGCCTATCTAGGGAGTAGGAGGTTGAGGGTTCGAGTCCCTCCAAGACACGTGGATTCTTTTTCGCAAATTTCCTATCAATTTGTCCATTTCGAAACATATGCTGTGCATATGCACAGCCAAGATATTTAACAACAAAATGGTTTTCGTACGGCCGAGTTGCCGAATACAGTGAACTCTCCCTTACTCGATGTTCTGTAACTCGATATTTTCCCTTACTCGATGAGATTCAAAGTCCCTTCAATCTAGTATGTTGCGTTCTCTCCGTAAGTCGATATCTCCCTTACTCGATATTCTCTAAGTCGAAGTTATTTCCCTATGCATTTTCTCCTCCCTAACTCGATGTTGTCAGAAGAAGTTCACTTTCATGGCATACAATAAAACAAGGTAGGCCTAAAACGTATGTAAACATTCAGTTAGAATGTAAATATGTGACGTCAAACTATCTTTGCTCAAGCTAAGCCCTGCGGTTTCAACATTCCTACTTTTGGCTCGATGCCCACGTAGCGTCTTTTCAACGCTGCGTGCACGTGACAATGAAAGGACGCCTCGGGGTATCGGACCATTTTGCTCCAATGAATGGCGGTGAAAAAATGTCCTGTTGTGAATTTCTTACGAGCGTACCTGATTCTGTACACCGTGGTTACACAGATAGAAAAAGTTGTTGAAATTTACACGAAAGTAATGCACATAAAGGGAATGCTAAAAAGAGCGTAAATTTCAACGATATTTTCGCCTGAATGTATGCAATTTCTATAGCATTATGCCACTTTTGATATGGTTCATGCTAGGGACGTTCCGATACTTTCGATATATCGGAATATCGATATTTGTGTTTCGATATCCGATATTTTTGTATCGATATTTTGCTTTCAATATATCGGTCATATCGATATTTTTGCTTTCGATATCGATATATTGAATCAGAACAAAGTAACACAAACGAAAATCAATTGCAATGTATTTCGTGAAAGAAAATACTCAACAAACATACAAAATGAATCTGGAATGCCGTATTTTTAATTGATTAAGATAATTTTTCTCGGTAGCGCGGATGGTGTGATGTGTGCGCTGCCATCACAAATAGTTTTAACAACTCAACACTTTACATTGACGCGCCGTTGTGCAACATCTGTCATACCGCTGGTACTTGAATCCTTATGCGAATTCAATTACAGTCGCCTCTCCACATCTCGATATTGAAGGGACCATCGAGATAGGTAGAGATCGAGGAATGGAAGGAAAATTGAAATGGGTACTAGATTCAAAAAAGCTCGTTGCTATGAAAAACGACAACAAAACAAATGTCGTTTCCAGTTGTTGATGTGATTGTTATTGTCCAAAGATGGTCTAGTAGCCCAAAAATTTGGCCATATCGACATAAGGAGATAAAATCCTGAACAAAATATGATCAGAACCCATCGACATAGAGAGAGATAGGGAGATTATCGAGATGTAGAAAGCCCAAATGTATGTAGATTGAAGGGACTGAGGAAACCATCGACATAGGGAGAGATATCGAGATACAGAACATCGAGATGTGGAGAGTCGACTGTATATATTAGACGTGTTCCTATGGTAGATTAGATAAATTAACTTTGTTTAGTTATTAGAAAAAGATTTGTGGAAATTGGAATTGGAAAACGTATGAAAATTTCCTTCCAAAACTCAAAAGAATATCCCCTAAGAATTTAAGAGAATTTCCTTAGGAATTTCCAAATATTTCTACGGGTTTTCTGATGAAAATTTTGATGATTTTTTTTTCGGATTGCCATTTTTGCGTAAAGTTTGAAGAATTTCCTACCGAAATTCAAAGGAATTTGATGTGAAACAAAATGATAATTTCTCATGAAAGCTTATGAGAATGTCCTTTTCAATGTCAATGGATTTTCTCGTGATAATTCTGAATTTTCTCTAAAAATTAAATTGAAAAAAAAAACTTCAGTGAAAATTCTGAAGAGAGAAAATTTCTCGAAAGTTCAGTTGATTTTTTCGAGCGAACGGGAGATAGTGAGGCAGTATCATGCCGAAAACGCCTCCGCTACCGGTTAAAACTACGACGAACGCCGCCGCCGATGATTGTTGGACTGGCACACTCTAGACTGGATTAAGTAATAGAAAAAAGTTTCCAATTATTATCCCAAAAGGGGTAATATGGTAATACTATAGTAATTAAATATCTAAGACAAATTTATTCTAAATATTCTGATTTCTGAAATATCATATGATTTTCCGATATATCGATATTTTCATTCCAATATATCGGTGATATCGATACTTTGATTCGATTATCGTATCGAATCAAATATCGATATTTTGAAGTATCGGAACGTCCCTAGTTCATGTAGTAGAAATTGACATAATGCTACAGAAATTGCATACATTTAGGGCGAACTTGTTAGAAATGATCCATGTACGCCCAGAATAGTGTAATTTTCCACGTCTTCATTTTTTACGCGCTTATTAGTTTTCATTATTTTTTTCTGTGTACATGTAAATGTCATTTTCAAGCATCCATTTCTTAATTGAATTATGTAGTTGAAATCGGGAATCAGTTATGGATATTATCGTGAATACGGAAAAACGAGTTGTACGAACTCATTGCATCCAAAATTGAAAGCCATAAATCTGCAGTTTTTCCCTCCGAATGCCACTTCAGTTCTACAGCCATTGGATTTGGGGATAATCAAAAATCTCAAACTTTATTACCGCCATGAGCTGGTAAAACTACGGTTGAAAGAAATGGAAGATTGTTCGGTAAATCCGTTTAACTTACTTCAAACAGATTTGATAGTTATTTGTTTGTTTCAGGGTATATCGGAAATAACGGTTTTGGATGCCATCAACATTATATCCAAAGCGTGGACTAATGATGTAAAATCAGAAACGATTTTACATTGTTTTATAAAAGCGGGGTTTTCCTTAGAAGGTGAGGATAATTTGCCTTTGGCTGAATTATTACGCCAGGAAAGAGCAGCTGCAGACATTTCCCCGGACTTCTCACCATCTCACCATCATTCATTGAATATTGCGAAGTAGACCAAAACGTGATTTGTTATGAGCTGATGACCGATAACGATATTCTGGATAGCATCACAGAAGCAGAAGTTGATGAGAATGATGCAGAGGTGAAGGTCATGGCTGTTTGTGACAGAGTTCCATTTGATATTACGCCAGAAAGCGTAAAAACCAATATCAACAACCTGTCCGAAATTCTTCAATCCACTGAGAACGTACCGCCGAAGCTATTTGAACAATTCTTTGCACTTGAGCACTTCTTGAAAGGTAGATATAGCTATGTATTATTAGTTTCAATTTAATTTTGAAAATACACAATAAACTGGATTGACAATCAGATGTAATATTTGAATGTAATTTTCATTATCATTTCGTCTAAGCTTATATGTTCCCAGTACATTACATTACATTAGGTACGCTGAGGTGAACCGGTCAAGGGCCGAAAACCTCATTAATAAAGACAATAAAAAAAAATACATTAGGTACGGATTTTTCATAGCTCAGTTGAAAATGCGTATTGACCATACTGAAGGTGACTGAACTTTTGGTTCGGCAAACCATCTATTCATTTAGGTTACATTAGATATAAACACTGAATCAACAATTTGACGTCACAATACACGGTTCGAGGCAAACCATAAAATAAACACCTGATTAATCTATTTAGCCATAATAATGGCTTTCTCAGGCATTATAAAAACAATATTTTGGCCACAATTGAAAGCCAATAGTCCGATTCATGATATTTTTTGGTAGGAAATAATGAGACATGATTCTCCGTTGAATGTAACTTGTTGCAAGCAAATCGATTAAGGATAAGTGCCCAAAAAGTTGGTAAAACTTTTTTTGTACACACACAAACATCACCTCAATCCGTTTATCTGAATTAATTGGTATACAGTACTATTTGTCTTTAGGCCTCCTATGAAAAGTTTGTATATGGAGCAAATACATAGGATGTATAATGGATGTACGAGAAATACAAAAAAAATCAATCGGCCCATCCCATAAGTAATGAGACAGAATAAACAGTAATGAGGTTTTATAACGCAAATCAACCACTAACATTTACATACACACTTTTTTGTACATACAATGTAAAGGGTTGAGAAGTTCTAAAAAAATTCCCTATCTCGATACCTCCCTAACTCGATGGTCCCTTCAATATCGAGTAAGGGAGAGTTCACTGTAATATGCAATTAATTAACAATTTTTCATTAGTGTCGATAATTTTGGCGACAAAAATTAACCCATTTTTTCAAGTTAAAGCATTCTTTACTCGCAAAAGTTCTTCAAACGATATCAAAATGTATCAGTGTATAAAACACACGATTCAAAGTGTGATCACCAACAAAAACGAAACGAAAGCCTTCTTCGTAGTGCAGATTTGCTTCAAATCTGTTCGTCAAAAAAAAAATCTCCTTCCTTGTATTAAAATGGTTGCAGCACAGGAAGCAGACTATCACCTACGGCGGAACATCCCTTATAAATGTCTATGCTTTGTATTCTTCGCAAACTATACGACGCGAAATAATATCTTCAGAATATACAAAGGGTCAGAGGACAAGGCCATCCACCGAACCGTGAGGCGCGACGACGTAAGAGAGGATGGTACCACATGCACCCTTTCAAACTTTTTTGATATTTTTCCTAACATAAACCCAAATGTCGTGATTATAAAGATATCAAATTTGTGTTTAACATTTCACATTGATTAATTATTTTAGAGCGTCTTAGGGGAAATGCTACAAGGTTAAAAGACTATTATTCTTCCATTTACTTCCACTATTAATAGTGGAAGTAAATGGAAGAATAATAGTCTTTTAACCTTTCACATTGGATAGCGATTATGATTTTGTCTCCCGAAAAAGCACATTTGATTTGACATAAAGGATGTGGCCAAATGATACTCTTGTTGCCAAGCTAGTTGTTCGCTTCGAAACAAAAAGCTAGAAAAACGGCGATTGTTCGTCGAACGATCATTTGAATCGCTCAAAAATATGGTTTGAAAAATATATCAGCAGTAATTTGGTGTGTGGCGAGCCTAGGATATGTTTTATGCCACTTCCCCAACAAATTCACATTGCGAGTCTGGAATGTGGAGTAGTAACGAGTAGGTACAATAGAATTGTAATGAAAAGTTTACGTGACATGCCCCTGAACATAAATATTGTTGTAGCGGAGTTCCTTTGACGGTTGCTGAATCTGTAGCACTCCATGTGGCAGCTGCGTACTTGTAGTTTGCTACGGTATGGCTCTGTATATTTTGTCGAAACAGGCTACATGGTTTCTGCATTATGGAAAATAAGGAAGCAAAACTAATTTAAAGCACAGTTTAAATCAATTTTGGTCGATGGATCTTACACAATACCCGCTATAATTGGGTTAACTGTAGATTGCAAGACTTTTTCACGTTATCTGAGACCTAATAAAACCGTCCGTTACCGTGTTCCAAAACGTTTTCCTCGCACCACCAACCACATTTTCCAATTTTCTTCATCAAGCGTTAAGTGTTTTTCAAACGAGTCTGGCTCGCAAAATCTCAACGACCGAATGCTGGAAAATCGCGTGCAGTTATGGGACGAGCGTAGAAAATCTTATAATTTAACTAAATGGTAAACATTTGCCTTTTTACAAGACTTTCATGTGCAAAAAGCCACCTGGAAAAAGGGTACACAGCAAACAAACTAAGCAGACAACATTCCACGCTTGACGTCACCCACTAAGCTCCACGGAAAACTTCATGGTGCTATGATGGGCGGTGGGAAAGCTTTGAAGGGTTCAACGGTCGTTAGTGCATTGAAAAAATACTCGCGGTTTGTTTCATCTTCTTTCAACAAGTAAAGTAAGGAAAGGTATTGAAAGTTGGGATTCCATCTTAATCCACCTAGACGTTGAACCACAGGAACGATGATGTTTTCCGTTTGATCCTTTCGAAAGCGGAAAAGAAATCAATGCGAACCATATCCGAATAAGTTATTCTGTTCGTTGCGAAGTCTGGAAAAGGAGCTTCGTTTCTTTTCAAACTTTAATGTCAACAACTTTTAATTTTAGAATACGTACTTTAAAGCGAAGTCAAAATAGTTAGTCTTAATTGATTTCAATTGAGAACACTTGGTTTAAATGCAGAGCCATAGAAGTTTCTTTTTCAAATAAATCCTTTTCTTTCCATAACAGGTAGATATTTTTACAAGACAAATAAATAGATTTTATAAATTGCAACTAATGACTGTTTCACTCAAACGAAGTAAAGTATAGTAATACACAAATAGTTACAATTAATTGCATATTATTCGGCAACTCGGCCGTACGAAAACCATGTTTTTGTTAAATATCTTGGCTGTGCATATGCACAGCATATGTTTCGAAATGGACAAATTGATATGAAATTTGCGAAAAAGAATCCACGTGTCTTGGAGGGACTCGAACCCTCAACCTCCTACTCCCTAGATAGGCGTGATAACCCCTACACAACAAGACCACTTAAAGGTCACGTTTGCGGAAAAGCCATCAGAATCCGAGTACCAACCTACACCGCGGTTAGCTCTTTTTTTGCAAATTGAATATCAAGCATCCGAAAGATATTCAATTTGCAAAAAAGAGAGCTATGGAGGTTGGTACTCGGATTCTGATGGCTTTTCCGCAAACGTGACCTTTAAGTGGTCTTGTTGTGTAGGGGTTATAACGCCTATCTAGAGAGTAGGAGGTTGAGGGTTCGAGTCCCTCCAAGACACGTGGATTCTTTTTAGCAAATTTCATATCAATTTGTCCATTTCGAAACATATGCTGTGCATATGCACAACCAAGATATTTAACAAAAAACACAAATAGTTGTTAGGTTCCATTGCAATCACATTGCCTTTCTGGTCTTTCCAGTGATTTGAACAAGTAGAACTAGAATTTTAATTAAATTAGTATTGCTGCTGAAACATGAACTTCAATATGATTTGTCTCCATCAAAAGTCGAGTCAGTTTGTCCAGAATTACGTTCCCATTAACAAATTGTCAAAACTGATCTCGATCAATTTCAGATTCTCATCGATTATAGAATTACGTGTAGAACGTACGCCCAGGACTCAGGCTTCTATCTCACTATTTTGTAATGGATGTACAGATTTGCCATGTTTACGTTGAACTCGTGTAGTAAATAGCTTGTAAGTCGTTGTCAAACACAGCCTAGAACTAGGTTGCTCAAGAAATTATGGCATCCTTAGAGTACACCCATCGAGCAACTGCAGAGCATCAATTCGTCTTTCCATGGGCTGTCCACCAATGGATGTTTGCTTTCCTTCCTATCAGCCTGTACCCTAATTGAATCCCATTGTCATATAATAACAAGTTATTGAGTTACACACAACGATACACAACCAGCCAAGTCCACTTGTCGTTTCTTTCGTCGAAGTAGGGAAGGGTGACTCGAAATGCGCCCTTCGAAATTTTTCAAATAACTTACCCAGAGCAACATCTAATGAATCTCAAAGAAAAGGACAAATATTTATGATTCAAAGAGGAACATTTCTTCTTGTTGATTTTTATATAATAATCGACACTGAATGATAAAAACAGGAATAGCTTTTTGTTCGAATATTGTAATATAAATGATTCTACGAGCGATCTGACAACTTTGCTCCATGCTGGAGTTCATTGTAGGCCATTCGCTATACGTACATTACATGAGAATAGGAAAGAGGAACGTGAGAGTTCCGGTTCCTCGTCAGTCGCCAAGACACCCACTGTCAATTTGCTGCGATCTGAGAAACGCAATTAATTGAAAGGGAAACGAATCACAATGCCGTTACGGGCGACCGGCGTTCAGCCAGAAGCCCACCTATCGAGAGCGAAACGTTGACTTTTCTCGTGGTAAAACGTTAAATATAGGAAGACAAGCGAACAGAAGCACATACTGTAAGGAAGGCATCCTCTCTTCATGGTAAAGCAAATTGGGTTATTGTATATCGGTAAATCGTGAACATTTGAGCGAGTTATTGAAGGAGCCTTAATATAGATTTTCAAATAGAGGACTGCCAATCAAAGGCGACTTCAAATCGAATTATGTAAGTGGTCTAATGGCAACTATTCCTACCGCACACGCAAAACATTGTATGGCTTCATTAAAATTGAAAATTCGTTAACCAATACGAACTCAGAATTCAGAAGAATTTCCCAACGAAAATCGGAAGATTATCCCAAGGACATTCGAGATAACTTCCCAGAAAAAAATGGGAATTTCCCGGGAAATTCTCGAAAGAATTTACTAAGGAAATTCCAATGATTTCATTACCTTGGGAAATTATTCCGCATTACCTTCGGAAATATTTTCCGCATTCCCTTGGGAAATTCCTCCACATTTTCTTGGAAAATTCTTCGAATTTCCTTGGAAAATTCTTTAGAATTTCCTTGGGAATTTTTTCCGCATTTCCTTGAGAATTTTTTTCGAATTTCCTTGGGAATTTTTCCCGAATTTCCTTGGGAAATTCTTCCGAGATTTTCTTTGGGATTTGGAAACTTGTCTCGAATTTCCTTGGAAAATTCGTCCGAGTTTCTTTGGGAAGTTCTTTGGAATTTCCTTGGGAAATTCTTCGGAATTTCCTTGGAAAATTCGTCCGAATGTTCTTGTGAAATTCTTCCGAATTTCCTTGAGAAATTCAAAAGTTCGGAAGAAACTCCAAAAGAAGTTCGGAGAAAACTCCCTAAGAAATCCGAAAGAATTTTCCAAGGAAATTTGGAGCAATTTTCCTACAAAATTGAGAAGAATTTTTAAATGAAATTCGGAAGAATTTCCCAAGGAAATTCGTAAGAATTTCCCAAGAAAATTCTCGGGAAAAATTTCCCAAACAAATTCTCGGAATAATATCCCAAGGAAATTCTGGGAAGAATTTCCCAAGGAAATTCTCGGAAGAATTTCCCAAGCAAATTTTAGAGAGTTTTCCAAGTAAATTCTCGGAAGAATTTCTCAAGGATATTCTCGAAATAATTTCCCAAGGAAATTCTCGTAAGAATTTTCGAGAAAGGAAATTCAGTAGAATTTCCCAAGGAAATTCGGTAGAATTTCCCAAGGAAATTCGGAAGTATTTCCCAAGGAAATTCGGAAGAATTTCCCAAGGAAATTCGGAAGAATTTCCCAAGGAAATTCAGAAGAATTTCCCAAGGAAATTCGGAAGAATTTCCCAAGGAAATTCGGAAGAATTTCCCAAAGAAAATTCGGAAGAATTTCCCAAGAAAATTCGAAAGAATTTCCCAAGGAAATTCGGCAGAACTTCCCAAGCAAATTTGGAAGAATTTTCCAAGGAAATTCGAAAGAATTTCCCAAGGATATTCGAAAGAATTTCCCAAGGAAATTGGAAAGAATTTCCTAAAGAAATTCGAAAAAATTTACCAAGGAAATTCGAAAGAATTTCCCAAGGAAAATCGAAAGAATTTCCCATAAAAACTCGAAAGAATTTCCCAAGGAAATTCGAAAGAATTTCCCAAGGAAATTCGAAAGAATTTCCCAAGGAAATTCGAAAGAATTTCCCAAGGAAATTCGAAAGAATTCGAAAGAATTTCCCAAGGAAATTCGAAAGAATTTCCCAAGGAATTTCGAAAGAATTTCCCAAGGAATTTCGAAAGAATTTCCCAAGGAAATTCGAAAGAATTCGAAAGAATTTCCCAAGGAAATTCGAAAGAATTTCCCAAGGAAATTCGAAAGAATTTCCCAAGGAAATTCGAAAGAATTTCCCAAGGAAATTCGAAAGAATTTCCCAAGGAAATTCGAAAGAATTTCCCAAGGAAATTCGAAAGAATTTCCCAAGGAAATTCAAAAGAATTTCCCAAGGAAATTCAAAAGAATTTCCCAAGGAAATTCGAAAGAATTTCCCAAGGAAATTCGAAAGAATTTCCCAAGGAAATTCGAAAGAATTTCCCAAGGAAATTCGAAAGAATTTCCCAAGGAAATTCGAAAGAATTTCCCAAGGAAATTCGAAAGAATTTCCCAAGGAAATTCGAAAGAATTTCCCAAGGAAATTCGAAAGAATTTCCCAAGGTAAATCGAAAGAATTTCCCAAGGAAATTCGAAAGAATTTTCCAAGGAAATTCGGAAGAATTTCCCGAAGAAATTCGGAAGAAATTCGGAAGAATTTCCCAAAGAAATTCGGAAAAAAGTTTCGAAAAAAATTCGGAAGAATTTCCCAAAAAAATTCGGAAGAATTTCCCAAGGAAATTCGGAAGAATTTCCCAAGGAAATTCGGAAGAATTTCCCAAGGGAATTCGGAAGAATTTCCCAAGGAAATTCGGAAGAATTTCCCAAGGAAATTCGGAAGAATTTCCCAAGGAAATTCGGAAGAATTTCCCAAGGAAATTCGGAAGAATTTCCCAAGGAAATTCGGAAGAATTTCCCAAGGAAATTCGAAAGAATTTCCCAAGGAAATTCGAAAGAATTTCCCAAGGAAATTCGAAAGAATTTCCCAAGGAAATTCGAAAGAATTTCCCAAGGAAATTCGAAAGAATTTCCCAAGGAAATTCGAAAGAATTTCCCAAGGAAATTCGAAAGAATTTTCCAAGGAAATTCGAAAGAATTTTCCAAGGAAATTCGAAAGAATTTTCCAAGGAAATTCGAAAGAATTTCCCAAGGAAATTCGAAAGAATTTCCCAAGGAAAAATTCGGAAGAATTTCCCAAGGAAATTCGGAAGAATTTCCCAAGAAAATTCGGAAGAACTTCCCAAGAAAATTCGGAAGAATTTTCCAAGGAAATTCGGAAGAATTTCCAAAGGAAATGCTCGGAAGAATTTCCCAAGGAAATTCTCGATGAATTGCCCAAGGAGATCCTCGGAAGAATTTCCCAAGGAAATTCTCGAAATAATTTCCCAAGGAAATTCTCGTAAGAATTTTCAAAGGAAATTTAGAAGAATTTCCTAAGGAAATTCCATAGAGTTTCACAAAGATATTCGGAAGAATTTTCCAAGGAAAATCGGAAGAATGTGCCAAGGAAATTCGGAAAAATTTCCCAATTAAATTCGGAAGAATTTCCCAAGGAAATTCGGAAGAATTTCCCAAGGAAATTCGGAAGAATTTCCCAAGGAAATTCGGAAGAATTTCCCAAGGAAATTCGGAAGAATTTCCCAAGGAAATTCATAAGAATTTCCCAAGGAAATTCGAAAGAATTTCCCAAGGAAATTCGAAAGAATTTCCCAAGGAAATTCGAAAGAATTTCCCAAGGAAATTCGAAAGAATTTCCCAAGGAAATTCGAAAGAATTTCCCAAGGAAATTCGAAAGAATTTCCCAAGGAAATTCGAAAGAATTTCCCAAGGAAATTCGGAAGAATTTTCCAAGGAAATTCGGAAGAATTTCCCAAGGAAATTCGGAAGAATTTCCCAAGGAAATTCGGAAGAATTTCCCAAGGAAATTCGGAAGAATTTCCCAAGGAAATTCGGAAGAATTTCCCAAGGAAATTCGGAAGAATTTCCCAAGGAAATTCGGAAGAATTTCCCAAGAAAATTCGGAAGAATTTCCCAAGGAAATTCGGAAGAATTTCCCAAGGAATTCGGAAGAATTTCCCAAGGAAATTCGGAAGAATTTCCCAAGAAAATTCGGAAGAATTTCCCAAGGAAATTCGGAAGAATTTCCCAAGAAAATTCGGAAGAATTTCCCAAGGAAATTCGGAAGAATTTCCCAAGGAAATTCGGAAGAATTTCCCAAGGAAATTCGGAAGAATTTCCCAAGGAAATTCGGAAGAATTTCCCAAGGAAATTCGGAAGAATTTCCCAAGGAAATTCGGAAGAATTTCCCAAGGAAATTCGGAAGAATTTCCCAAGGAAATTCGGAAGAATTTCCCAAGGAAATTCGGAAGAATTTCCCAAGGAAATTCGGAAGAATTTCCCAAGGAAATTCGGAAGAATTTTATAACCCGCCAACCCGCACGTTTCCCGGGGAAATAAGATAGGTGGTTTAAGCGCCACTCCTTTCGGAGACCACCTTCCAGATATAGGGCTGCCCGGCCGCTGAGACCCCCAGGGAATGGGTCTAATTACTCCCGTTTTCAGAGAGGGAACGAATCGGGTGACGTAAGACTGGGGGTGGAGACAATGTAGGGGAAAAAGGGGAAGGGAAATCGATTTTCAAGCGTAGGAATTAGGCGATTACAAAACAATACTTACGCCCTTTTATCATCACTGGATGACCTGAACAACCCTGCGAATCCTGCTAGAAAAGAATAGGGAGAAATCGTGGTTGTTTCGGGGAACCGCCCCAGCAAAATACAATAAATTACAAGAATAAATCACGACCGATTAACATGCATATATTTAATCAATTTTATTAGAACATACTACTCGGGATAGATTTTCCTCAAATGGCGGTTCGCCTGCATTTACTCTACCAGTAATCCCAATAACAACATCCCACTACAAATGTTCAGTTTCGTTCATTTCATACATGTATTTCGTCTCTTCATACTTCCATTCTACTCTACTGCCTAGGCCTACTGTTGCTTTCCCTTACTATCTTTCTCTATCAGTCTGTCTTCATTCGGCACGGTGCCCCGGTAGACCGTTATTATAAAATAAAAATGTCCATCAAAACCAAATACAGGGCTCGATTCCTGTGGTAATTCTGCTCCTCTGGACCAATTTTTAAAAAAATCCCTAGGAGGAATCTCGAGAAATCTTGATTTGAAGTTTTTAGCCAAGAAATTTCAAAAGAATCCAAATAAGAATCCAAAAAAAAAAAAAAAAAAAAAAAAAAAAAGAATCCATATAAGAATCCAAAAATTCATTCCGTGCCGATAGCTTAAACGAGCCAGACGTGTGTGCTGTGTCTCATCGCGGATTGTGTTCGGTAGTGCAAGTATTGTGTGGTGCTATTCCTACCTACGGATCCAAGGCGATCGCTTTCGGCGAGGGAAGTAGCTGCTTCTGGCGACGCCAGTGAAGCAGGCTATTGTTACTGCTGCTACCTACAGCAGCAGGCGCAGATAAGTGGAAGAGATTGCTTTATTGTTCTCCCGTCAAAGAGCGGAACTAATAGAAACAATTTGAATTAGTTTTTTTCTTGATATTTTTTTCTAATAATCTATTAGTTGTAAGTTAGCATAAGCAATAATTATCCTTCCACCTTGCGAGGTGAGAATGGAGGCAGAGACAGTAGGAGGCAATGGGCCTCCAAAAGATAGTACTCGCACACGATTGTACCATGCGGCTTCGCCTGGGCCTTGGGTTGTTTACTTTCGGCAGAAAGTGAAGAGCCTAGATTTCCTGGGCATAAAACGAGATTTGACGCGTCGTTTTACGAAGCTTGAATTCAGTCAAATCAACAGAAACAAATTACGCATCACCGCACCTACATACCAGGTGGCGAATGAAATTGCGAAAGACAAGGCGTACAATATTGAATATTTAGTTTATGTCCCCTCGCGGGAGGTCGAGATAGAAGGTGTAATCAACGCAGCGAGCCTGACTTGTAAGGATGTGCTTGCAGGGAAAGGTCGCCTAAAGAATGCCCTGCAATCTACCGTGGATATTCTGGACTGCAAGGAATTGCATTCAGCAACCATGGTAGATGGTAAAAAGGTATATTCTAAGTCAGGCTCTCTTCGGGTGACATTCGCCGGTTCGATGCTCCCAAAATATGTCGATTTAGAGAATATGTTGTTTCCGGTGCGTCTTTTTGTACCAAGGGTATTTAATTGTACCAATTGCAAACAACTTGGTCACACTGCCGAGTTTTGTGACAACAAACCACGTTGTGGTAAATGTTTCGAAAGTCATCGGGAGGAGTCCTGTCAGCAACAAGCCACAAAATGTGCTTATTGTGGTATGGCTCCAGCCCATGGTTTGCAAGATTGCCCGGTGTACAAAAAGCGCACCCAAAAAGTGAAGCGCTCGTTGGTACAGCGCTCCAAGCAGACTTATGCGGAGATGGTTAAAGCGCAAGACTCATCCGCCGATACCACTGCAAAGGCTGCTATTTCAGCTACCGTTCAAGTAAGTGATTACTACGATTCCATTTCCATTGACGAATTGGACTCTGATGTAGCCGACATGGATGATTCTGCGGAGGTACACGTGCCCGAAAAGAGGAAGCAACCGTCTTCCCCGGGATCACGCCATAAGAAATAAAAAATCATCCCTAGAAGCTTGCCCAAATCTGAAGGTAATGGGACTTTATTTAAAATCTCGAAGCAACCTGTCTTCACTGCTCCTTTAGATCCTAGTTGCAGCAAGACATTCCCGCTATTACAAAAAAAAACCGATGTTTCAAAAAAACATCCGATCAGGACTATCAACGAAAAAAAAGAATGTTACTCGCACTTCTAGAAAAAGAAGGCCAAGTGAGGATTGAGGACCTTGTGGACCGTTCTTTGAACCTGTTCAGTATTTCGAATTCATTGAGGCCCAATCATTGACCTCTTTATACCAAAAGCAGAAAGTTATCTGAAGCAATTGACGGTTTCATGGCCCCTTCTTGTAGAAATTGTATCTTTCGATGGATAATACGGCTATTACACAAGATACAATCACTGTGCTGCAGTGGAACTGTCACAGTCTGAAAAATAAATTAGACGTGTTCAAGTTTTGATTCGCAATTCCGATTGCGATATATTTGCACTCTGTGAAACATGGCTTTCTTCCGAAGACGAAATCAACTTCCACGATTTTAATATTATTCGCCAAGATCAGGATGATCACTATGGTGGCGTTCTTTTGGGGATCAAAAATGCTACTCCTTCTACAGAATTCCCATTCCGACTGTTCCCGGCTTAGAAATCGTCGCATGCCAAGTAAATGTGAAGAATAAAGATCTTTGCATAGCTTCAGTGTATATTCCTCCAAATGTCTCTATTATTCGTCGACATTTTTGGAGCGCAGTCTCCCTCCTATCATCTCCAGTATTGATATTGGGTGATATGAACGCACATGGTATTGGATGGGGCGAAACGTATGACGATTATAGAGCGCCTATTTTCTATGATTTGTGTGACGATTTCAATTTGAATATTTTGAACACTGGTGAAGTAACTCGAATAGGACCAAATGGTCAACAAAGCCGTATTGATCTGTCTTTATGTTCAAATTCACTATCATTAGATTGCACTTGGAAGGTAATTCAAGATCCCCATGGTAGTGACCATATGCCGATAGTCACCACAATTAAGAGTGGCTATCAACAATCTGAGCCAGTTAATGTTCCTTTCGATCTCACGAAGAACATTGACTGGCAAAAAATTGCATCGGCGGTAAAAATTGGTATTGACTCAACTGATACTCTTCCACCTTTGGATGAATATCGATTCCTTATTGAGTTGATTCAAAAAAGCGCACTAGAAGCTCAGAAACGACCCGTTCCAAGTGCATCTGTCATCAGAAGACCAGCCACTCCTGGATGGGATGATGAATGTACTAAGTTGTATTCTGAGAAATCTGATGCCTTCAAGGCCTTCCGTAAACACGGAAGGTCCGAGCTTTTTGAAGAGTATTTGAGGCACGAAAGAAAACTCAAAAATCTTCTCAAGGCAAAAACGTAGCTACTGGCGACGTTTTGTCGAGGGACTTTCACGAGAAACCTCAATGACAACACTTTGGAAAACGGCCCGCAACATGCGGAACCGCATTTCCACCAATGAGAGTGAAGAATACTCCAATCGATGGATATTCAACTTCGCAAAAAAGGTCTGCCCAGATTCCGTACCAGCAGAACCGCTATTTCGAGAATCAGTAACTGATCCCGGTTCTTTAGGTGGACCATTCTCAATGCTGGAACTTTCTATGTCTCTTCTTTCATCGAATAACTCTGCTCCGGGATGCGATAACATCAAATTCAATCTTCTGAAAAACCTCCCAGATATCGCAAAAAGACGATTACTTGACCTGTACAACTGTTTCATGGAGTACAACATTGTGCCACCTGAATGGCGACAGGTCAAAGTAATAGCTATTCAAAAGCCTGGGAAACCAGCGTCTAATCACAATTCATACCGACCGATTGCCATGCTATCATGCATGAGAAAGTTATTGGAAAAATGATCCTTTCAAGAGTCGACCATTGGGTCGAACAAAATGCATTGCTTTCAAATACTCAGTTTGGATTTAGAAAAGGGAAAGGAACAAACGATTGTCTAGCGTTGCTCTCTTCAGATATTCAGCTGGCCTTTGCGCACAAGGAGCAATTGGCTTCAGTATTCTTGGATATTAAGGGCGCTTTTGATTCAGTTTCCATAGAAGTACTGTCAGACAATCTGCACAGTAATGGATTACCCGTTATTTTGAATAATTTCTTGTACAATTTGTTGTCAGAAAAACAAATGAACTTCACACTCGGCACTCTGACAACTTCCAGAACTAGTTACATGGGCCTTCCCCAAGGTTCATGTTTAAGTCCCTTGCTTTATAATTTCTATGTTAAAGATATTGACAATTGTTTGGAAGAACAATGCACGCTGAGACAACTTGCAGATGATGCCGTGGTCTCTCTAAGAGGTGCATGTGCAGATGTCTTGCAAGGACCATTGCAAAGTACCCTAGATAATCTGACTGTTTGGGCCAGACATTTAGGGATCGAGTTTTCACCGCAAAAAAACTCAGTTGGTTGTGTTTACTAGGAAGCGGTACCCAGCTCAACTGAAACTAAAGCTGTTGAATGATGACATTAACCAATCTTTATCTTCTAAATACCTTGGGGTCGTGTTTGATTCCAAATGTACCTGGAAACTCCATTTTGAGTATTTGATAGAAAAATGCCGGAAAAGGATCAATTTTCTACGTTCTATCTCCGGAACATGGTGGGGTGCTCACCCGGAAGACCTCATCAAACTCTATAGAACGACTATTCTCTCTGTTTTAGAGTATGGCTCTTTCTGCTTCCTCTCAGCAGCTGATTGCCACCTGATCAAATTGGAACGTGTTCAGTATCGTTGTTTGCGTATTGCCCTTGGCTGCATGCATTCAACGCATAACATGAGCCTGGAGGTGCTTGCTGGAGTCACTCCTTTAAAGCACCGTTACTGGGAGCTCTCACTAAGAATACTCATCAAATGTGGAACAAGTAACACACTTGTCCTAGATAACTTCGAAAAATGCTTGAACTGACTTGCCGTTCAAGATTCCTTAGAGTTTATCTCAACTACATATCAACAGATCTTTGTCTTCCGTGTTATAATCCATCTCGAGTTCACTTCACCAACGACAGTTCCTCCATTGAATACGATCTATCCATGAAACATGCCATTCAAGGAATACCAGATCATCTTCGAAAAATATCCATTCCCTCTCTTTTTCCGAAAAATATGAACATGTCAATTGCAACAACAGATACTTCACTGATGGTTCTCGCATTAACGGATCCACTGGCTTCGGTGTTTTCAATGTGACTTCAACCACCTTCCGAAAACTTCAGGAACCGTGTTCGGTTTATGTTGCTGAGCTGGCAGCAATTAACTTCGCTTTGGGGATAATTTCCAATCAGCCCGTAGACCATTATTTCATCTTCTCGGATAGTCTTAGTTCTATCGAGGCACTCCGGTCGATGAAACCTGTTAAGCACGCATCTTACTTTCTTACAAACATAAGAGAGCAGATGTGTGTTTTGGTCGAAAGATCATTCAAGATTACCTTTGTTTGGGTCCCATCTCACTGCGCAATCTACGGCAATGAGAAGGCGGACTCGCTAGCAAAGGTGGGCGCACAGGAAGGTGAGGTTTATAATAGACAACTCTCGAACAACGAGTTTTTCCCATTAGTCCGTCAGAGTACTCTTCAGAGTTGGCAAAGGAATTGGACACACAACGAACTTGGACGGTGGCTATTTTCTATAGTTCCTAAAGTTTCTGCGCGAGCGTGGTTCAGAGGTGCGGACTTAAGTCGAGGCTTCATTCGCACGATGTCGAGACTTATGTCCAATCACTATTCACTAAACGCACATCTGTACAGAATAAACCTTGTCGATAGCAACTTATGTAGGTGCGGAGCCGATTATGATGACATCGATCACGTAGTTTGGTTCTGCTCGGAAAACGACGCCTCCAGAGAGCGACTATTGGATACCCTTGTGGCCTGAGGTAAACAACCCTTCAGGGAAGTTCGAGGTGTTTTGGGAGATCGTGATGTAGTCTATATGCAGGCCATTTATGGTTTTCTTTGTTCTTCTGACATCAAAATCTAATACTTTGTTTTTTTTTTCTTTCTTTAAAGTTTTTTTTTTAAGTCTCTGCCTGTCTGTTCCGTAGAGCTCCGTAGCTCTGGCCATCCGGAAGATGCTCCCAGTCGAACCATTCTTCGAGCACGACGACACACCACATCGTAACTGACACCAAATAACCGGATGAGCAGCTGACATTCTTTGATTATGATGATTCCCTGATTTCCGAATCCTAATCCCCTTCCATCCCTGAACATTGTAAACCTAACCTCGAGTCACCACGAGTACGTTGGCTTCTTCCCCTCTCTTATTAACTTCATAATAAAATGATATTGATTGTACATATCCCAAAGAACCATGGCTCCGTAAAGTGTTATACACGCCTGAGCCTACCAAATAAACGAAATTGGAAAAAAAAAAAAAAGAATCCAAAAATATCAACAAAAACCTTGATTATTCCACCTAGATAGATGTCCTTTAATTCTTCTTGAACCTGCAAGTCGGAAGTAACCACCAGCTTTATAGGGTTGCTGTCCGGCATTCTTCAAATATGCCCTGCCCACCGTACCCTTCCAGCTTTAGCTACCTTCTGGGTACTGGGTTCGCCGTAGAGCTGGGCGAGCTCTTGTTCCATCCTTCGCCGCCACACACCATTCTCTTGCACAACGCCAAAGATGGCCCTAAGCACGCGTTGCCGTTATTAGAACTATAAATATTTACAACTGACTTATCTTACCTAACTGACTTAAGTATGTCTTTGTACGGCTAACTTGCTCGAGTATAAGTGTAGCTTTCAATGTTTAATAGAATGAAAGGTAAAAATTAATTTTATTTTAGTGTTTATGTTCATAATGGAGAGAAGTAAGACAGAGTTCGTGTAGAATAATAGTAGTTAGAAGCTTTTATACTCGATCACAGCACTTATTAACCGATCTTTGCTGCCAAATCTCGTCAAAGTTCTAATCAACGGACTAGAAAAAGCACGTTTGATATGTAAGCCACAACCTATTCCGGTTTCTCTACAGAATTCTGAAACATGATAATTCAAGATATAGTACTTTGACGTGAATGGAAGCTGCGGCTTTTTCCAGCTGCTAGCAAAGCCATCAATTGCTTCCTCAAAACCATGCTCGAGTTTCAAAGAGCTGTTTCTTGCGTACACTTTTTTGAAATCATTCAGAACCTGCTGATTGAAATATTAATTAGAAAATTGTTAATGTTTAGGCAGAGTAATGACGTAATCCGAATAATCGGGATTCTAGTGAACTCTATGCAAATTGTTGATGCCTGTACTTGGTTCACCCATAAATTTACTCAACATGGCGCTTCTCGAGCAACTTTAAAATCGTATTAACAATTCCGAACTCGATGTGTAGTGACGGAGATAAGCAAAGGTTCATTTAGTTTCTTTATTAAAGTGTTTTTAAAAATAAAAAAATTGAATATTTCTTCGTCGTAACCGAAAACCCAAAAGAATATGCACAAAGCTTGTAATTTTTTTTCTTTCTCTTGTGCATTTTTCCTGAAGTTTTCCTTGGTTCTCGAGATCTTATTCTATATGTCGAGCTCACTCCTGAAAATCGTAGCTTTTCCTTACCGCCATCTTTGGAGTCCTTACCAGTCCGATGATCCTTTTGCGGGGAAATCTCAGAATATGATAAAGCTCCGTCAATTCAATTGTTACAGCATCTGACGAAGATCTAACCTGTTATATAATGCTAAACAACTACACTACTTTAAACAAATCATCAAGCTGTTGGTTTTTTTCATCAATTTTTCCATACTCCAATCTTTACTTCTGATGCTCGAATACATTTGTGAATACAATAAAAAAAAATACAAACTTTAATCTGAATGGCATTCATCAAAGAATCTGCAGCCTGCACGTGAATTCATGATTGGTTCTGAACGAGAGGTAGCATTCTTGAAGATAGACGGCTTCATTCAAACCATACAAAAAACATACCTAAGTCAGTTGTAAAAATTTATAATTGTAATAAAGGCAACAAATGCAAACTGGTTGAAAACAACTTGGACCACTTTTTGGACGGCTTTGAAGGTATTTTGGGGATATTATTGAAATAAAATATAGATTCTTTTGAAATTTCTTAATTAAAAACCTCAAATCAAGATTTCTCGAGATTCCTCCTAGGGATTTTTTTAAAAATTGGTCCAGAGGTGCAGAATTACCACAGGAATCGAGCCCTGTACTTGGTTTTGATGGACATTTTTATTTTATAATAACGGTCTACCGGGGCACCGTGTTTGGGTGTGTTGAGTGCTTTGCGTGCGGTGTTCATTTGGTTGGTCGTGTGTGTGCTCAGACGCGGCTGTCAGCGCAAGCGCTTGGGCTAAGGACAGCCACGTGAAATATTGCTTGGCACGCTACTTACTTTGATTGCTTCGGTAGCGGCGGGAACTGAGCCATGCGCATGGACTTACTTAATCATGCATGATTACTTACGGTTTGCTTGCTTTGCGTACGCTTGGAGGGAATTTACGGAAATCACCACGGTCGTTCATTCATGTAGAGACGCACCGTGGATCGACACTCGCGTCGATGAGCGTGACGCTGATGAACTTCCCTCCGGTCTGTGGTCTTCACGCGACCGCGTCGATGAATGTTTCGGCGGCGGTGATGAATTGCCGAGGGTTGGCGCAGTTCCGCGATGAGTCTGGGTGTCTGCTAGCTTTGCCTAGGGCGCGATGAACGTTTGCAAGCCCTCTTCCGGTCGACGTACTTCCGGGAAAATTCCTCGTAGCTGACGGTGGGGTCAGAAGCGATCTTTAGCTGGGTGGGTGATGTGTCTAGCTTCGCAGAATGCCACAAACCTGCATAATTTGAACACACGTGGTGTCGTTCGACGACACGATTAACACACACACTCAATGCACACAAAAATGACCAACGAATTACCTGCACAATTTCAACACGCACTAAACTAATTACTATTCGCACAACTTTGCAACTCAACAAGTTTACTACAATCTAGACGGGAAAGACTTAGTTAAAATTTAATTAAAGATAAACATGTTAATATTAACCTCCAAAAACACATCACGGCGCGACAATTATAAATCCGATCACTCCTGCCTCTTCCACTAGCCAGAACGAAGTGATCGATCAAAATCAATTTGTCCTCAGATCAAGGTGCGCATTATTAATTAGTTTCGCAATCATAACCTTCGGGAAATCCGGAGCGGAAATCCGAAGGTTGAATAATTCCCACGCTCGCGAAACGATCAAGGTTAAAGGGAGGGGGATTAGTCTTCGCCGAAAGGCTTACATCACCCAGCTCGCTAAATCTGAGAGAGCGGACCCATTCGGGATAAGTTCAATATCCCCTGAATGCATTCCTCCGGGGGTCAATGCACAGCAGCAAGCGCGCAAATTTCATATCTGCTGCTATCACTTTTCCCTTTTTGGGCGGTTACAGCATGTGCGAGTTGGCTAGGGTAGGAACTCATTTAAATGATTGCTTGTGGGACGCTACTCGTGAATTTGAAACAAGGTTCATGCAGTGGGCGAACTTTCCAGTATTAGGCTGGTTCAAACTAATTATAATATTTTGGATAATGTATACTGAAGTAAATACGAAAACATTTAAAGAACGGACATGCTCGTTACAATTTCCCAAGGAAATTCGGGAGAATTTCCCAAGGATACTCAGGAGAATTTCCCAAGGAAATTTGGAAGAATTTCCCAAGGAAATTCAGACTAATTTCTTAAGGAAATTCGGAATAATTTCTTAGGAAAATTCGGACGAATTTTTAAAGGAAATTCGGAAGAATTACCCACGGAAATTCGGAAGAATTTCCCACGGAAATTCGGAAGAATTTCCCAAGGAAATTCGAAAGAATTTCCCAAGGAAATTCCGAAGACTTTCCCAAGGAAATTCGGAAGAATTTCCCAAGGAAATTCGGAAGAATTTCCCAAGGAAATTCGGAAGAATTTCCCAAGGAAATTCGGAAGAATTTCCCAAGGAAGTTCGGAAGAATTTTCTAAGGAATTTCCCAAGGAGATTCTCGGAAGAATTTCCCAAGGAAATTGTATTTTTATATTCAAATGAAACACATTTTTTTACTCTCTTCGAGCGAGATTCGAACTCGCGTTCTTGCCACCCGACGCTGTAGTTGTCATCGCCCTTACCAGCTGGCTCATAAGAGAGATATGTTAGTGGGGATAATTTACCGATTTCTTATCTCAACTGTAAGTTCATTGGACAAATAGTCTCCGCTATATGGTTCCAAATTGGAAAAAGTTCGACGTGTAAACATTTAACACTACATGCTTTAAAGTAGCACTAATGTAGCTGTTTCATTGCAAATCACGAAAAACAACATTGTGCATTCAAAATGCTATTATTATAAGACTATGCCTCTCATGATTCCTTTGAGAATGCTTATTCAGAACAGCCAAGTTTTCGAAATGCTTATATACAGCATGGAGCATATGCAATGCAAGTATTATGCTGCTATAGTTCTTACTTTAATGCTTATTGGTTACCTGGGTAGTCATCACCCTATAAACTCCACTTCAGTGAGAATTTCCTTATTACTGCCCCACCTATATACTTCCATTACTCTTATTTATTATTAATCTGAACTCACCTGTCGTGATGATCGTGGTTCAGCACGTGCTCAACATTGTCCCTTATTCCAGCCATCGTCCAATCCAAGATCGCGCCCGTTCACTAACTGCACACGCGAGAATATATGTGTTGCAAATAATCTGCCTCAAACTAGATTGAACTTCGTACATCAACTGACCGAGTGCGGTTATCTTTACTACCCATCAATAAATGTGTCAATGGACTCGCAATAAACAACAACTGCCCGATTTATTGGTTCGAAATTTGACTATTCGACGTCTAACAATGCTGAACAGAGAAAGCCGACGATAAAGAAATAGTCATTGTTTGACCGATGATGGCTGCGAAATAGCCAAAACACACGATACGGTTTATCTTATCGCGTGAGAAACGCGACTAGTCTTGATGGCGTATTAAGGTGCTCAACTAGGTTTAACCAGAGAGAATAGACACCCGATTCAAGCTTAACAAATGTGTAAGGAATATAACGGTGGCGCTACCATCGCGAAATTTCAGTTACTTCATACACCATGATTTTAACAACTTTTTAAATTTTCTCAGCAATTAGGACAACTAAGCTGTCAACGTGTCAACACACTTATTTTTTGTTGACATAAAGTAATATTTCAATGATGAATTTTGTCATAGTTTCTGAGAAAAATTAGCTAGCTATTCTACAGAAAATTCAGTATTTTATCTTCCCAGCTGTAAGAAATTTCGTAATCAACATCAACACAAAACTGAGTATTAGGGCATGTTAGTTCAGTTGCAAAAATAACTTCGCTCAACTATAAATTCCTCTCTACATTGTTCTCAAATTTGAAGGGAAAAAAAGTTGATCTTACCCTTCCGGGCCTCACATGGTGCTGAGTTTTGCACCCCATCTCTTTCGTGCTGTATATTGAATTTTGAGATACACATGGATTTGACGTTAGTTAATCAATTTTGACGGGAGTTGATGTACGCTGAATTTACAAAACAAAGTAAAAAAAAAACTGCATACTATCGTAAATCTAAGTGGGAAATTTCATCGGTTAGTGAAATGCATTTGCAGCAAATTTCCAACGTTTTTGATTCAATTCATACACACCTTTGCGAAAGAACTAAGATCTAGCTTCAATATCTGTTGTCTGTGCTTTGGCCTATTACGAAGGTGTGAACGAGGAAATAAGAAATCAACTGGTGGCAATCATCAATTGTGTCTCTAGGGGAAAATAAAGATTTTATTGAATGTTGCAGAATTGTGGTAACATTCTGATGGTCCTCGTCTTTTATTTTTACTTCAATGGCTTCAATGGCTCTGTCCCAGTGTGGGGATGTAATGCCAATATGAAGAAGAAGAAGAAGAAGAAGGCTTCACATTCCAGCTGTAATTGGCCATTCCATGAATACATATGAATATGTATCTTGTTTGGCAAGTACAATGAACACACCATGCGCAGGAAATCTAGGATATTCATATGTTTCCCACTCGAAGGCTTCCTAGACTAGACCGAAACTCAAACTTGCCATCCCCTAAATGGCAATCCTACGTTTTTGTTGTCAAAACTAGCTGGCTGTTAATATTTTAATTTCTCTGATTACGTTTAGCTAAGATTCAAATAGATTGATACAACCTTCGCCACTGTATCGTAATTCATTCAACTAAAGAAATCCATTAGAGCCAATATTTCTTATTGGAATAATTTTATTACATTGTTTCAGATTTACTGATGGCACGAGGACCAGTGCTCTGTCAATCAATCATAATGCGATTTCCATTTATTTAAAAAATAAAAAAAAAACGTTCAATTGATATGCAACATCAAATACCCTCAGTGCAGTGTCAACCTTTGTCGTCGGTAACGAACTACCCCAAAGGGGAATAATTACAAGGATGGACGCAGGGTGTAGGGCTCGTTTATTACACCGGATGTTTTCATAATAATTTTTAATTCACGTAACCGCCACCACCATAACGCGGTTCCGTGTTTATGAATTAATTATTCAATTATGATAATGAAACACTTCAGGAAATTAAAATGCCACAGCAAGACGCACTTGAAATCGTTTAATGGAATATGATGCTGTTTCATATCGGACCGGTGTACCCACCATTGACAATGTATCCAATAATGGCTTGAAAACACCGATGAGAATTGTCCGCGAGCCTCGAATTCTCCATGAAATATTGCTCAGAGGGCATATCGTTCCGAATTATCCGTCCGTTCAACAAACTATTTTCAACTCGGCAACACTAATCATTGTCTATTTTCGCATTAGAAAAGTAAGAAAAGTTATCATTGAAATGGGAATGTCGAGCCGTGGAAGAAGAACAAGAAGAAGTGGAATGTCTTCACCTGCCATAAAATGAATTCAGTAATATTCCATTTAATTCCACCACGCTTATGCTGTGAACACATTCTATTCTTTGGACTACAGAGAGTATGTACCATATTTGAATCGGGTAAATTGATCTTTGATTACGCGTGTAAATCGGAAGGCCATACTCCAGGGATTTCTTGGAAGACCAGAACATATACTGTCTACAGTATCTTTTCTCTTTGCCACAAAGAATTGGCATATTTAAAACGGCAATATAGATCTTTGTTCACGAGATAAGAACTGAAGCGGTTTATTCCATAAAATTCTTGGATAACTGGACGAACTATTACCTCTTGTGTAAGTATCATATCGGTCAATTTCGAAAGTGTCGAACAAGTTAGTTTTTGATTCCAGTTCAGACAATTTTCCAAATACAATCCCATTTAGAGTGCATAAAAAAGGTTTGGCTGCAATACCACTCCGTAAAATGCCTCAGTTTTTAAACAGCTAAAACAATTGTGCTGAACATGTTCGTGGGTAGTGTTGCCATCAAGTTTCTATTATGAAATTATTCCCCCTTTTTCAATGTTTTGGAATAGTAGAAAATTTTGGTATACATGACTAGTATGGATGAAAAAAAAAATTGGAATTGAACAAACGCATTTTATTGACTACATAATGTTTTATCAGATGTGTAACATAATATTTTTTCAGTCAAATCGTCAGTTTGGCAGCGTGTTCTGATGCTGTAAACAAGGCGACGATCATAGTGATCACTTTTTTCTAACTCGCCAGGTGATAAGTTTGTTGATTTAAATGATCATTTGCGAGTATGGCTGCAGGTGTTCATCAACAGATGTCTGCGGTATATTATTCGGTCCTGGTGGCCTCACAACTAGATCTCAAACAACAAGCTCCATCGTCGTTGTCACCAGAGGCCGCTAGCAACAGAAATTCGGGATCGGAAGTGGGGCTGGGTCGGCCACACTTTACGTAGGGGCGAACGTGTATATTTTTGTTTGCGTCGCATTTTCTACCGTTCCGAGAGAGAATGAGAGAATAAGATGTTGAGAGATTGAGTGAAAATTGCTTATGCCGGGAATGGAATTGAAGTATGCCGGAAAAGCAATCGCTGTGACTAAAATACGTGCTACACCTCGTTAATTTAAATCAAATAAAAGCTTTTACAACCGATGTTTACCAAAAATAGCTATATTTTAAGCAGAAGTGAACCCCTTTGCGGTATTACACGGTCCATAAAATTCAGGGAACGTTGCTTCCTGTCATAAATATCAATTAAATAATGCAGCCGTACGCATGTTAGTCCGGGAATGGGGTAAGAAACCGGCCGGTAACGACCATCGTCTTCTTCTTTTTCTTTTTCATTGGCATTACATCCCCCACTGAGACAATGCCGCCTCGCAGCTCAGTGTTCATTAAGCACTTCCACAAATATTAACTGCAAGGTTTCAAAGCCAAGTTATCATTTCTGCATTCGTATATCATGAGGCTAACACGATGATACTTTTATGCCCAGAGAAGTCGAGACAATTTCGGTACCGGGAATCGAACCCAGCCACCCTCAGCATGGTCTTGCTTTGTAGCCGCGCATCTTATCGCAAGGCTAAGGAGGAACCCCATCTTCTTGGCTACTAGGAAAAGGAAGGAAACGATGATATGACATCTACTTAGCGGCCAACGACTCTTGTTAGAATTCTGACTAAACTTCCAAAAACTCTGGTTTTTGTTGTTATCCAACAAAACTTTAAAATTTCTACAAACTCTTCTTCTTTCTACTTCCAATGAAAATTAAAAAGAATAAAGATTTTATTCGCTTGTCAAATAACCATTACCGAACATGAGAAACTGAATAGCTATTTCGTCCTATGTGGAGGAAAAGAAACCAATGATTTAAGATTTCAACCCGAATGGATATGTTTCAAGTGATTAAGGTTACATTGTCTAATATCAGCATTCGTCCGAACTCGTTCTCTTATCATTAAAAGCATTACAAAAGGTATCCCATCCGCTCCTGGCGCTTCTTCCCAGAAGGATGAAACCATATGATGATATAGTTGAAAATCCAATTTCCCTAATCTGTCGAGCCATGATTCAATCATGTCTCCGACAATCCGCCCGGCATTATTCCAGTAACTATCGATTTTCCTCCCATTGAATGCAGTGGAAATGCACAAACAACAATGTTACTAATGGTAGACCGCCGTTCCATTGTTGGTAGATGGGGTTTTGCCGTTCGGACGACGACGACTAAGTTACAGTTTTTGACAATATCCTCGTCGGATACGACTGATCTGATGTGGTCCGCAGAATGGATGATGCAGTTGCATTCGTCGCATAGTTTTATAATCCTGTGCTATCAGCTATATTCGTGTGGAGGGGTTACCAAATATATGTAAAATAGCAAAAATATTTTTCTTATTTTTATTTTCTATATTAAAAAATATAATCAAGCTTCAATAACTGAAATATATAAAAATGAAACTTATATTTTTTTTTCAACGGACCCCAGAAAGACTTCGCTAGTCGCGTTGAAGACCAGCTACTTACTTGATACTTGATGGGCTACAGCTCTTCGATGAACCTACGCCGAATGGAGTATCCTTCTCCACTAAACTCGATCCTGGGCTCGATTCAATCGCTTCCAGTCGCCCTGAACATTCAGCGCCCTCAGGTCCTCTTCAACTGCAAAAAGCCATCGTATACGCGGACTTCCACGAAGCCTGCGGCCTCTTCCGGGTTCTCTACTAAATCTTCGCTTGACATTCTTCCGGCATACGAACAACGTGACCAGCCCACCGTAGTCTGCCGTGTTGTATAAGCTTAATAATAACCAGCCCTTCCTACACCTGGTACAATTCGTTACCGCCGAGTATTTTCCGCAGCACCTTACGCTCAAACACTCCGAAAGCTCTCCGATCAGCCTTCTTCAACGCCAATGTTTCATCGCCGTATAAAGCCACCGGAAGAATCAGAGTAGCACGTCACTAATGTTCCAAGATACACAAATTCTTCCACCACTTCGAATGTTTCACCATCCAGCACCATTTCAGTACCACCACAACTAATGAACCCACGTTGATTGCCAGCGACCATGTACTTCGTTTTGCTGGTATTGATAGTGAGTCCAATCCTCGCTGTTTCCCTCTTAAAAGGCATAAAGGCCTCTTCCACGGCACGGCGATCAATCCCGATAATATCGATATCGTCCACAAATCTCAGGAGCATATACGATCTTGTGCCGCTTCTTTGCACACCAGCTCTCCTAATCGCTCCCTCGAGCGCTATATTGAACAGTAGATTCGAGATTGCATCATCCTGCTTTAATCCATCTAAGGTAACAAATGACGTCGATATTTCATCCGCAACCCTTACACTTGATTTCGATCCGTCCAACGTTATACGAATCAGCCGTATCAGTTTCACCGGAAAACCATGTTCAAGCATAATTTACCATTTGCCTTGAAATCAAACAACAGATGATGTGTCTGCAATTTGTACTCCCGGAACTTATCAAGGATTTGTCTCAGGGTAAACATTTGATCCGTCGTTGATCGGCCCTCACAAAAACCTTTTTGGTATTTGCCGACGAAAGACTCTTCAAGCGGTATCAATCTGTTGAACAGAATACGAGACATAATTTTGTACGCCGAATTAGGGAGTGTTATTCCTCAGAAATTGGCGCACTCCAGTCTGTGCCCTTTCATAAAGAGAGGGCAGATGAGGCCGTCCAACCAGCTAGCAGGCATTTCCTCGTCTTCTCATATTTTCGACATTATATGGTGCAGAACTTCATAAAGCAGCTCACTGCCATGTTTGAGAAGTTCAGCCGGGAGCTGGTGCTTCTCCGCAGCCTTATTGTTTTTCAGCTCTTTAACAGCTTTTTAAACCTCATCTAGTATAGGCGACTCCACAGGTTGTCCATCGTCACTAGCATTTATTCTGTCCACCGATGCACCGTCATATCCTCTATTCAACAAAGTCTCGAAGTGTTGCTTCCACCTGGCAGCCACTTCAGTTTTATCTGTCAGCAAATTCCCTTGTTGGTCGTTGCACATGACGGGAGCAGGGCGCTGTCTTTCTCCGCACGCCATTGACAGACTCATAAAACCTCCGCATATCGTTTTGCTCTATTTGTTCCTGCACCTCGCTAATCACTTGTTTTAATAATAATAATCTTTCTTCTTCCTGCGGTGGGTTCGTTTTTCGGCGGCTCTTGCTTCCTTGGACCGATCTCTATTCGATCGGGTACCCGACACCAACAACCGGCTTCTGGCAACGTTCTTCTCGTCTGTCACTCTCTGATACTCTACGTCGAACCAACCCGTCCTGGGTCGCCGCTGTGCTGTAGTGCTCACCGTTCGATGCATCGACTCCCATAGAACGTTGATGTTGTCGCTAATGTTAATTGCACTTGTCCGTTCGTCGAGCTTCTGGCGGTACTCAGCTGATACTCCTTCCGCCGACAATTGCTGGATATTGTAATGCATCGTTCGCTGTGATCTTTCGCTCAATACAGTTGATAACCGTCATCGAACTTTACTGACAACGAGGTAGTGATCAGAGTTAATGTTCGGACCTCTGAATGTCCGCACATCGATAACATCCGAGAAATGGCGCCCATCCACCAGAACATGGTCTATCTGGTTGCAGGTTTCACCGTTGGGTGTCTCCAGGTGTGCTTTCGGATGTTCTTTCGTGCAAAGTAGGTGCTACTGATGGCCATCCCTCTGGCAGCAGCGAAATTTTCTAGCCGTAGGCCTTTGTTATTGGTAGCGGAGTGAAGGCTCTCCCTACCAATTATGGGACGGAAAAAGTATTCTCTACCGACCTGAGCGTTAACGTCTCCGATAAAAATTTCCACATCATGCTTTGGGCACTCTCCATAGGCTTTATCAAGACATTCATAAAACGTGTCCTTCACGTCGTCGGATTTATCGTTTGTCGGTGCGTAGAAGTTGATTAAGCTGTAATTGAAGAATTTGCCCCGTATCCTCAACACACAGATTCGTTCGCTAATGGGTTTCCACCGCATCACTCGCTTCATCTGCTTGCCCATCACTACGAAACCAACTCCATGCTCTGCTTTTCCGCCGCCGTTGTGATATATGTTTTTTTTTTAATCTTTCGTTTATTTTGGAGGCTCAAAGCTGGGATATATGTTATACTTGAAAGCAGTGTTGGTCGTGGGGTCCAAAGCTCGGAATTCACGTTCTTCAGATCTGGGCCATCGGACTTCTTGAATAGCGGCCACGTTCATTCCAACATTCTGCAGTTCGCGAGCGAGAAGGCTCACTCGTCCAAGTTCATTTAGGGTCCTGACATTCCAGGTACCGGGTCGGTTTCCAAAAATAACGTTCTCTTTTTCTTCTATCTCCATTTTTCGTGGTATTTGAAAGGCTTCAGTAAGCTACCTTACCGGGGTCGCGTTACCTACATCACGCTGGTGGGTCTGCCACCTTAGGTATAGCTGACGCGATACAGTTTTTCGTTAATCAGCCGCTGGGTACCAGACAGACGCTGTTTGAGCCGCACCTCCTGTTGAACAGACGCTCGAGGCGAACCTTCTCACTCTAGCTGATGTCAGAAGGACAACAGTGCCCAAGCTGTACTACCAGCTAAGTACACAACCCTTAGCTGGCGGTTTTTTGTCATCGGACGACCCGTGGAAGCGTGAGATAGGAATTTGTGGGGACCAAAGCTCTGGTCGGCGCTTCTTCCTTGATGTCAACCCACAATTTTGCAGCCCAATCCTAACTAATGTGTGCTGATAATCCGGTTTGAATTACTCAACATCGCAACCTTCAAAGTGATCTCAAGAATTGAAATATCGTCCACTCTTTATAAAAATTGGATGACAGCTGGTTCAATATATGAGAAGAATATCAAGAATAAAAAATTAAAAACATTAAACATGACTATTTGAGGTGTTATCCGACACCTCAATTTACTTAAGTAGACGAAAATAGCTCAATAATATCAAATGTTGATAAGATAGCAAGATCCCGGGTAGACGATAATAGCTCATTAATAGTAAAATGTGATTATTATTATTATTTTTTATTAAGACTAAGGCCGAAGTGGCCTGTGCGGTATATAAGAGTCTTCTCCATTCGGCTCGGTCCATGGCTACACGTCGCCAACCACGCAGTCTACGGAGGGTCCGCAAGTCATCTTCCACCTGATCGATCCACCTTGCCCGCTGCGCACCTCGCCTTCTTGTTCCCGTCGGATCGTTGTCGAGAACCATTTTCACCGGGTTGCTGTCCGACATTCTGGCTACGTGCCCGGCTCACCGCAGTCGTCCGATTTTCGCGGTGTGAACGATGGATGGTTCTCCCAACAGCTGATGCAACTCGTGGTTCATTCGCCTCCTCCACGTACCGTCCGCCATCTGCACTCCACCATAGATGGTACGCAGCACTTTCCTTTCGAAAACTCCAAGTGCGCGTTGGTCCTCCACGAGCATCGTCCAGGTCTCGTGTCCGTAGAGGACTACCGGTCTAATGAGCGTTTTGTAGATTATCAGTTTGGTACGGCGGCGAACTCTATTCGATCGGAGCGTCTTGCGGAGTCCAAAGTACGTACGATTTCCAGCCACTATGCGTCTCCGAATTTCTCTGCTGGTATCATTTCGGCAGTCACCAGTGAGCCCAAGTACACAAATTCTTCTACCACCTCGATTTCGTCACCACCGATGCAAACTCGCGGTGGGTGGCTCACATTGTCTTCTCTTGAACCTCTTCCTATCATGTACTTTGTCTTCGACGTGTTGATGACTAGTCCGATCCGCTTAGCTTCCCTCTTCAGTCTGATGTAGGCTTCCTCCATCTTCTCAAAGTTACGTGCCATAATATCTATGTCGTCGGCGAAGCCAAATAGCTGGACGGACTTATCGAAAATTGTACCACTCGTGTTAATCCCTGCTCTTCGTATTACCCCTTCCAAAGCGATGTTGAATAGCAGACATGAAAGACCATCACCTTGCCGTAACCCTCTGCGGGTTTCGAAGGGGCTCGAGAATGCCCCTGAAACTCGAACTACGCACATCACCCGATCCATCGTCGCTTTGATCAACCGTGTCAGTTTATCCGGAAGACCGTGTTCGTGAATTAGCTGCCATAGCTGGTCCCGATCGATTGTATCACATGCGGCTTTGAAGTCGATGAATAGATGATGTGTGGGCACGTTGTATTCGCGGCATTTCTGCAGTACTTGGCGGATGGCGAACACCTGGTCCGTGGTGGAGCGTTCGCCCATAAAACCCGCCTGGTACTGCCCCACGAACTCCCTTGCAGTTGGTGCTAGTCGACGGCATAAAATTTGGGAGAGTACCTTGTAGGCGGCGTTCAGCAATGTGATTGCGCCCTTTTTGTAGATGGGACACACGACACCTTCCATCCACTCCTGCGGCAAAACTTCCTCCTCCCAAATCTTGGTAATGATCCAGTGCAGCGCTCTAGCCAGTGCCTCACCACCGTGTTTAAATAGCTCTCCTGGTAGTTGGTCAACCCCAGGGGCTTTGTTGTTCTTCAGCCGGCCAATATCCTCCTGGATTTCCTGGAGATTCGGAGCCGGTAAGATTAAGTCCTGCGCGCGTTCTCCCAGGTCCATCACCATACCGCCATCTTCGTCTGCCACATCGCCATTCAGGTGTTCTTCGTAGTGCTGCCGCCACCTTTGGATCACCTCACGCTCGTTTGTAAGAAGGTTCCCGTTTATGTCCTTACACATATCAGGCTGTGGCACGTGGCCCTTACGTGAACGGTTTAACTTCTCATAGAACTTTCGTGTGTTATTAGCGCGGTACAGTTGCTCCGTCTCTTCACGGTCTCGATCTTCCTGCTGGCGCTTTTTCCTTCGGAAAATCGAGTTTTGTCTGTTCCGCGCCTGTTTATATCGTGCCTCGTTCGCCCTCGTGCGGTGTTGCAGCAATCTCGCCCACGCTGCATTCTTCTCTTCCACTAACTGCTCACATTCGCCGTCATACCAGTCGTTTCTCTGATCCGGGGGCACCGTGCCAAGTGCAGCGGTTGCGGTGCTGCCAATGGCGGATCGAATATCTCTCCAGCCATCTTCAAGAGACGCTGCGCCTAGCTGCTCTTCCGTTGAGAGTGCCACTTCCAGCTGCTGCGCGTATCCTTGGGCTAGTCTGCCGTCTTGTAGTCGCCCAATATTAAGCCGCGGCGTCCGACTTCGACGCGTGTTGTACACCGTCGATAGTTTTGAGCGCATGCATACTGGAACGAGGTAGTGGTTGGACTCAATATTAGCACTGCGGTAAGTGCGGACGTTCGTCATGTCGGAGAAGAATTAGAACCTGGTCGATTTAGTTTTCCGTTTCTTGATTAAGTAATTTCCATGTAGCCTTGTGGATATTCTAACGGGAGAAGAAAGTGCTTCGGACTACCATTCCGTGAGAGGCTGCAGAATTTATGCATCGTTGGTTGTTGTCGTTAAAAACGGTATGCAGACTATCCGGTCCGAATACCGGTGTACACATTTCCTCCCTACTTACCTGAGCGTTAATGTTACCGATGACAATTTTGGCGTCCCGTAGTGAGCATCCATCATATGCTCCAGCTCTGCATGCTTCTTTCTCGTCGTCCGGCCTTCCTTCGTGTGGGCAGTGCACGTTGATGATGCTATAGTTGAAGAAACGGCCTTTAATCCTCAGCTTGCACATCCTTGCGTTGATTGGCTGCCACTCAATCACGCGTTGGCGCATCTTACCCAGCACTATGAAGCCGGTTCCCAGCTCGTTGGTGGTGCCACAGCTTTGGTAGAAGGTAGCCGCTCGATGCCCGCTTTTCCACACTTTCTGTCCTGTCCAGCAAATCTCCTGCAGCGCCACGACGTCAAAGTTGCGGGGATGTAATTCATCGTAGATCATCCTGTCGCAACCTGCGAAACCTAGCGACTTGCAATTCCATGTTCCAAGCTTCCAATCGTGATCCTGTATTCGTCGCCTAGGTCTTTGCCGATTATATCGAGTCGCATTATCTCTTATATTGTTCGTAATGATTGGTTTTCTAGGCGGCTTATTGGGCCTGCGCAAACCTCCTGTCTCGTCGGAGGGCCGTCGTGTCAGGGCTGTTTAGCGTCCCACCTAACACCAGGACTTGGGCTTCTGCGCTTTGAGCGGCACACGGTCGCTTTGGCGGAGCCTACTTGCGGATACATGCAGCTTTTTATAGAGGTTTAACAGGGCCCACTGTCAAACCCCACCACATCCTAGGCAAGCCCCACAACTCGCAGATGGCCTGGGGAGGGATCGTCAAGCCCTTGGACATAGTCCCTGCTGCCTCCAGTAAAATGTGATATTGATAACAAAACATGACATGAACTTGTTTGAAATAAAAGTAAAACTAACAAGCGAAAATAACAAAAATTTGCACCGAAATATCATAAAAATATCATGTTTTGCCATTAACAAGAACTTATCAAAATCATGAGCTATTAGTTAGTTCTTGTTAATAGCAAAATCCAATATTTTTATGATATTTCGTTGCTAATGTTTGTTTATTTTTGCTTGTTATTTTTACTCTTATTTCAAACAAGTTCATATCATGTTTCGTTATCAATATCACGGCTTCTACCCGGGACAAAATATGGACATGATTGATATAAGAGATAGAAGATCAGACGACAATATCAATATTTTGCACTAATATGTCATGAAAAGATCAAGTTATGCTATTTGTAAGAAGTGATTAATATCATGTGCCATTAGTTTGTTCTTATCCATAGCATCTTCTTCTTTTTGGCCTGCTTTTCAACTTAGTTTTCTATTAGCATTTCCTCAGTTATTAATTGGAAGTTCTATGCCACCAATGTATGACTATGTATCTTGTGTGGCAAGTACAATAGATACACTATGCCCAGGGCGACGAGATTGGCAATCCTACGCCATTGCTCGCAAGGCTACTGGAGACCCTTATCCATAGCATATCTTGATATTTGAATGATATTTCGATGGCCAATGTTTGATATTGTCGTCTGATCTTTTATCTCTTTATATCAATCAAGTCTATATCATGTTTTGTTATTACGTTCATGACTTCTGCCCAGGAATGCCAGTTGTTGACTAATGCCATATTGTTGCAAATACAGGGCTGCATTGTTCAAAGATTACCATAATGTAAACTATTTGCTAAAGTGGTTCCTCTATAAACGTTGAGAAATACCCACTTTGAATATCATCGACCTAAAACAATCAGATATTAATTAAAAAGCCAATTTAACGGCAACCCGACGGAAACCATCTTCTTGAAGTGTTCTGTAGGAACAGAACCATCGCCTCTCGTCTTTTCAAGAGCCCCAACATCTGACGAGGGTTTTGCGAAGTATCCTGACACTATCGGAATAAAGTCGGTCAGATTTTTTTTTCTGATCATCGGTGAGAAGCAAAAACTCAGAGAAAAAATTAATACTGTTCTTGTTGATACTATCATTCTGGGTGGCAAAACATGACCTCCATCCTTGTCCGGTTCTCACTCCCCGAACGTCGCATCCTAACTACCGGAAAGGAAAATAAGCACAAATAGCTCAATCTCGACGGGTTAATTGCTTTTCCTACCGGAAGACGCCGACGATAGTCAAGTGGCAGACCAACAAGAATTTGAAGCAGGAGGCACCATAAGCTGGACTACGACACCGGCACGCAGCAGTATTGTTAGTTACCAGTTTCCCGTTTGGGTTGCTGGGAAATGCCTAAATGGATTTTCTCTGATAATCAACGGTAACGGGTCGAAAGTTATCCGATAGTTTTACGACGAGCCAGCGATAGATGAAAATTGCATTAGACCTAATTAATTGAAGTTGTGCGAAATATTCGCACGGAATGATGACCCTTAAAATTCATTATAAAATTACCACCTAACTTATGCGCCGGGATTGAACCTCAGTATCGAGATGCATCCCGCATTCCACGATTACATGCAATACCAATCTGGCAAGTAGCACATCAATCACGTTCATAGTTGACATTACCATCTAGGATATTCGTTGACAACTGTCCCTTTCACAAAAGATGACAACTGATAAAAAACACACAAAGCTTTTTATCTTTAACTTAGTCAAGCAAGTCTCATTGAGCGAAGTCTGAAGAAAATTTACGTTTGAAGTCGTTATCTTACAGCAAGTTTCCACGCATCAATGACAATTGGCTAGACGGAACGGGAGTCGTTTGAAAAGTGATCACACATATCCAGCCATATTGTATGTGTTGGGTTCTTTCCAGGAAGCATGGTGAGATACTCAGCACGCTCGCATTGTGTCTTTAAAAAAAAATGCTGCCGCTTTTCTGTGTTGCTACAATGCAACAAGAAATCCTTTTATGATTTTTAAGCTTTAATATTATCATTTTTCCGATTGGTTTACTCAGGGATCGTTTCCCTTATTTAAAAAATAGACACTTCCGGTAAAAACGAAAATGCTCTTTTATTACCAAGAACAGCTCGTCAACATGAATGATTTTGGTTCGCTTCCTGGCCGCGGCAAAAATACATTTCCAAGGTAGACGACGGAATTAATTAAAAACTTGTGAATGAGAACTTGAGACAGCACTTTGTCGGGAACCCTCGTGCACCAATTGGGTGGAGGAAAAATTCCAGAAAGAAACTTGAGCGACAGAGACAATACTTTCCAATGCAAGTTTACAGGCTTTATCAATTTGCAGGGGGAAAACTGCAATCGGAAAGTATGAGACACATCCCGGATAGTACATTGCAGATTGAATTTATTGCAGCTACTCAAATATGACTATATTCGGTGGTATAAAAGTCACGAAAATTCGTTTACTACAAGAGTGTTGCTTGGGTTTCAGTTTGAAATTTTCCGGGAAAATATTCTGTCCTTTTTCACGAGGACCTTCTTCAATTGGTTTAAATTCTGTATCATGTGTTCTCAAACTTTTTATACAAGAACCCTACAGATTTTCAATGGGGTTGAGGTTTGAAGATTGTGGAGGATGCGGGACCGTTGATTCGGCATTGTACAGCAGCCACTCTTCGACAAAGTAAAAATTTGATCTAATTGGACCCAATTTTACGGCACTTGCTTTTAAGTTATCCTTCAAAATGTCCAAATAAAATGAACGATTCATGGAACTATTGATGAACCATAGGTTTTTGATACCGTTTGCACCTCAAGCGCCCCAAACTACAACATGACCACCACTTTGCTTCACAGTCGGTGACATTTTTTTGGATCCAGTTTTGCGCCACCACCAGTCGGTCGGTCCCGAAAAAGTTGAATCTTCTCTCGTCGATGAATTTGATGACGTTTTTGAGCATACAGTCGCTTCTTCGTGTTCTCGGCAGATATGATATTCTTTCGGGAATTGCGATCACGGAAGAACACCAATTCCCGGAAGAATATCATATCTGCCTATAATATGAAGAACTGACTTATTTAAGTAAATAGCTTTTATTTATGGATAGAGCGTACTTTTTGATATCTTGGGTACTGATAAACCAGAGGAGCTTAACCTAGGCATTGGGGTCCATTTCGACCCATGCACACCCAAAATACCGCTGTAACTTTGTAACGCAACGAGATAAAAATCTGAAAAATTCTGACTTTTCCTAACTTTCGGAAACTAGGATTCCCTGAGAAAATCCGCCTCCAGCGACATCTAGGAGAGGCGCCACAAAAATGTGACACATTGTTCATTGGGGTCCATTTGGACCCAAGATTTCATCACGCTCACAAAAACTCAAATTTCAATCGATTTTCGATTTTTAGGCACCAAACGAAAGCTGTAGGTTCCTAGAACAAGCTCATGGGGTGATTCATCCAAATTGACCACTGTAGTCCCCGGGGAACTTGTACTAAAGAGGTTGAAGAGGCGTTTCCGTCAAGATGCATAATTGATGGAAAGTTACTAGATTTCAGTTTAGTTTTTACGTAATTAAAGAAGTTCTTTGGACAGGACTTTATTTCGCTCTCAGTTTTTGAATTGTAATCTTCCAAAGCGTTACTGAGGTTCCATTTGAATCGAGTTTAAAAAAAAAGTGTGAATACGAGTGAAATTCGAGAAACAGTAAAAAATTCCCCTGTTTTACGAATGGATCAGCGACCGGACACCAACGAGACCCGACCAGAGGAGACAAATTTGGTGAGATCGAAAAAATTACATATCTATACTTGTGATTTACATACGACTAGGGCAATTTTCTTAATCCGTGCCTCACTTTAGGAGCGAAATTATAGTATTATATTATATTAGAAATTATAGAATGTTAGTACCGTCTACTTCCGCCGCGTTGTAGTCTTTACGGATGCGTGTTTCAGACTCCGCTGTGGAGCTGACATCGGTGTCTCGTGCTTGACTGGAAGTCGAGTCAAGGACGAGACGCTGAGAACGACTGTCGTTGCGGTCGGAATTCGTATCTGTGGGGATTGCAGCGCGGTGGAGTTGAATGAAGTGGTACCGTGGTACTGGACTCGTCTTCCATTCCACTAAAAAGGTCATCTCAGTCCTTGCTACTCATTCAGCGATTAGACACTTTCTGTTGCTGTTGTTTATAGGGTGTCCCAGAAAGTGTAAGCACGATTTGAAAATAACATTACGACTTTGTTTTTTGAAAATAATTTATTATTCATTCGCTATTATGTCCTTCACTATGCTTTACTGCAATTCAGCATCACTTATCCGAGATCCTTTTAATCCTACGTCAAGGAGTGGGATTTTGATCAGATGGTACCCATTACCTTCTGCACGGACCGTCTGTCAACGATTTAGGTTACATTTTCAATCTTTTTCAAAAAGTTATGATGGGGTCCGCTTCTTTAAAGTGCCTTCATAAATGTTCAATAGTTACGGATTCGACTCCATTTGCTTTGTACTTGATTACCGTGTCCATCGCGTAATACACTGATATCAAAACAAGCCAAAATAGTACTGGGTTATGATGCTTTCGAATAATGGACAGTAACCGCCGCTACAAGTATTTTTGAACGTACACATCAACTGTTATTGTATCGATCGCTGCAAATGGTTTTGAGAACTTTCCACACTTACAAATTGCTTACAAAATTATTGCTTTTTTTAGAATTTTTCTAAATAAACTTGCTTATTAACATCGTCAATACTTTACCAGCACGGATCATGTTGAACTGGTCCCGTTGAAGCGTTTTACATTCAAATTACGCTCATGGTTCATCATCATCATCACCTTGCATACCGATCTTCCACACAAAACTGTATCTTATTGCTAATGGGCCTAGGTTCTGACATAGGGTTAAGGCAGGCATTTTCGTCTTTTCGTCATAGTCTCAGAAACCAATAAAAGAGACACTTTTTTGAAAAACTCATTCGTATCAAATTGTAAGCTCAGGAGATACGTTCTGCTATAGTGGAGTTCTAGCAAATGGACGTTGCTTTCGATGGTTTTAGCTCCTATGACGATGGACGGAAATGCCTGCCGTGTCCCTATGCGGCATGTCATTGACTTATTTTGTTCTTCTGCTTCCTGAATGTCCGTAGTTCATTTTGTGTCTTGTTCGGTTGACTTTATTGTTCGACGTTTTCAGATTGTTCCAAATCTTGAACAGACGAACCATTTTTAAATGAAAAGATTGAACAATTTTCCGATCGAGCAAATAGCTCATAGAGACCGATTTACGTTCAGATTTGTTCATGTCCTGACATAAAAACTCCTCACCATACTTCCGAATCGCATTGCAAACAGCTCCGAAGCTCTTATCTTCTATTTTCGCCATCTGACTGATGAATGTTGGAAATAGTGCACCATTCGTGCAAGGTCTGTTTGCGCTTTTCAAGAAAAAAGCTTCGCATTTCCATAAAAACTTAACCATATGGCACATTTGAATCACAGAGCGACAGATTATAAGGTAAACAACGATGTTCAGTAATTACATGTCATTTAAATTTCATCAGAATAAAATTGGAGCGCATCAAAAGCGTGCTTATACTTTCTGGGTTACCCTATATTTTCCAACACACATTACTTTTATGCAGTGGTGGAAATACTCGCTTCACGAGTAAGAAATGAGTGTAATTTGGCCCACTAAAAACGCCACACTTGCGCGAACATGCTGTCTGTATTTTTCTGGTGCAAAGACAAACAGTATGGTAGTATTTTGTTCGCGAGTAAGAATCACGGTAGCGACATTTCGTAGTTTCTTCAAATAGAATTAAAAGAATTCATTTTAAATGGACACAACAACAGTAAACAAGTATGTTGTTCTATCTTGTACATCCGTGAGTAACACGTTCCGATGTTGTTTTCATGCTATTCTGCATATTGACCCGAAAGGTTCGCGAAGCTTCACGAACATTTTTCGAGGTTCGTTTTTCTAGTTTCTCTACGAGTAGTTGATAGCCAAGACCTGCCTACTTCTCGTTTTGAGGAATAGGCTCACAGATTTCCATCACTGTTATAATGTAAACGGAAATAATTGTTCCTCATGGTTTTGAACAATTTATTACAAATGCATTAATATAATCCATAAAGGGTATAAATGTAAAAAACCCAGATTAATCCACCTAGCGGTGATGGTGCCTTTCTCGACCTTCGTAAAATGTGTGTGCTTGAAAAAAGATGTGCTAGTGGCTAGGAGTAAAAAAGACAAATTTTGTCCGTTCTATGAAAATCAGATTATTTATGGCAAAGATATTGTAGATCCAGTTGAAAACCGAAAATCATATTTTGTCCCATTTCCGGATGCCGCAACTGCATCGCGAGTGGTGCCCGACTATGGCACAGTTGCGCACTACTCGCGATGCAGTTGCAACATCCGGAAATGCGAGAAAATGCGATTTCGCGGGACCTCAGTTCGGTTTTCAGCTTGATCTACAATATGCTAATAAGAATTTCGACATTTTTTTTCCTTTTCCAATCTTTTTGACGTACATAACCCTGTTTTATTTCACCCAGTCATATATTTTAAGGATATCACTTTTGGATGTTAGTTGAACTGAAGCTCCGACTACACAAAAAGAAAACGAAAATGTCATTCCCATCACGCGAGCGGAGGGCAATATTTGTTATGATATAAATCTCATGACCGTCTTTCTGCCAAACTCCCGTATGAAGTGGGAGAGAAAGAGACATCATCTCAGTTCGTCGAGCTGAATCGATTGGTATATAACTCTCCAGGCCTTCTGTAAAAGTTTGGTTTTTGGAGCGAACATACAGCCTTTTCGTATAAAAAGGCTAAAATGATGTTTCGGCCATAACTTCCGATCCCATAGTCCGATCTAGCCAATTTTCAATAGGAAACAATGGGACAGGATTCTGCGTCGAATGCAACTTGTTGCGTGTGAATCGATTAAGGTTAGGTGTCCCAAAAATAGGTGACATTTTTTGTGATTTTTATGAAAAAAGGTTCATTCATTTCATTTATTTAGTTAACATCTAAACAGATAACACTGAATCAACAATTTGACGCCACAATGCACGGTTCGAGGCCGCATCTCTCCATCCTCGGATACGCCCCACGCTCGCCAAGTCGTTCTGCACCTGGTCTGCCCATCTCGCTCGCTGCGCTCCACGCCGTCTCGTACCTGCCGGATCGGAAGCGAACACCATCTTTGCAGGGTTGCTGTCCGGCATTCTTGCAACATGTCCTGCCCATCGTACCCTTCCGGCTTTAGCCACCTTCTGGATACTGGGTTCGCCGTAGAGTTGGGCGAGCTCATGGTTCATTCTTCGTCGCCACACACCGTCTTCTTGCACACCGCCAAAGATGGTCCTAAGCACCCGTCTCTCGAATACTCCGAGTGCTTGCAAGTCCTCCTCGAGCATTGTCCATGTTTCATGTCCGTAGAGGACTACCGGTCTTATTAACGTCTTGTACATGACACATTTGGTGCGGTGGCGAATCTTTTCGACCGCAGTTTCTTCTGGAGCCCGTAGTAGGCCCGACTTCCACAGATGATGCGCCTTCGTATTTCACGACTAACGTTGTTGTCAGCCGTTAGCAAGGATCCGAGGTAGACGAATTCCTCGACCACCTCGAAGGTATCCCCGTCTATCGTAACACTGCTTCCAGGCGGGCCCTGTCGCGCTCGGTTCCGCCCACAAGCATGTACTTTGTCTTTGACGCATTCACCACCAGTCCAACTTTTGTTGCTTCACGTTTCAGGCGGGTGTACAGTTCTGCCACCTTTGCAAATGTTCGGCCGACAATGTCCATGTCATCCGCGAAGCAAATAAATTGACTGGATCTGTTGAAAATCGTACCCCGGCTGTTACACCCGGCTCTCCGCATGACACCTTCTAGCGCAATGTTGAACAACAGGCACGAAAGTCCATCACCTTGTCTTAGTCCCCGGCGCGATTCGAACGAACTGGAGTGTTCGCCCGAAATCTTCACACAGTTTTGCACACCATCCACCGTTGCTTTGATCAGTCTGGTAAGCTTCCCAGGGAAGCTGTTCTCGTCCATAATTTTCCATAGCTCTACGCGGTCTATACTGTCGTATGCCGCCTTGAAATCAACGAACAGATGGTGCGTTGGGACCTGGTATTCACGGCATTTTTGAAGGATTTGCCGTACAGTAAAGATCTGGTCCGTTGTCGAGCGGCCGTCAACGAAGCCGGCTTGATAACTTCCCACGAACTCGTTCACTAATGGTGACAGACGACGGAAGATGATCTGGGATATCACTTTGTAGGCGGCATTAAGGATGGTGATCGCTCGAAAGTTCTCACACTCCAGTTTGTCGCCTTTCTTGTAGATGGGGCATATAACCCCTTCCTTCCACTCCTCCGGTAGCTGTTCGGTTTCCCAGATTCTGACTATCAGTTTGTGCAGGCAAGTGGCCAGCTTTTCCGGGCCCATCTTGATGAGCTCAGCTCCGATACCATCCTTACCAGCTGATTTATTGGTCTTTAGCTGTTGAATGGCATCCTTAACTTCCCTCAAGGTGGGGGCTGGTTGGCTTCCATCGTCCGCTGAACTGACGTAGTCATCTCCTCCGCTGCCTTGACTTTCACTGCCTGTACTCTCAGCGCCATTCAGATGTTCCTCGTAGTGCTGCTTCCACCTTTCGATCACCACACGTTCGTCCGTCAAGATGCTCCCATCCTTATCCCGGCACATTTCGGCTCGCGGCACGAAGCCTTTGCGGGATGCGTTGAGCTTCTGATAGAACTTGCGTGTATCTTGAGAACGGCACAGCTGTTCCATCTCCTCGCACTCCGCTTCTTCCAGGCGGCGTTTCTTCTCCTGAAAAAGGCGGGTCTGCTGTCTCCGCTTCCGTCTATAACGTTCCACGTTCTGCCGGGTACCTTGCTGCAGCGCAACCGCCCGCGCTGCGTCCTTCTCCTCCAGAATCTGTCTGCACTCTTCGTCGAACCAATCGTTCCGTCGGCTTCGACCCATATACCCGACGTTGTTCTCCGCTGCGTCGTTAATGGCTGCTTTAACTGTACTCCAGCAGTCCTCAAGAGGGCCCCATCGAGCTCACCCTCTTCCGGCAACGCTGCCTCGAGATGCTGCGCGTATGCAGTGGCGACATCAGGTTGCTTCAGTCGCTCTAGGTCGTACCGCGGCGGTCGTCGGTACCGAACATTGTTGATGACGGATAGTTTTGGGCGCAGTTTAACCATCACCAGATAGTGGTCAGAGTCGATGTTAGCGCCACGATATGTCCTGACGTCGATAATGTCGGAGAAGTGCCGTCCATCAATCAGAACGTGGTCGATTTGTGATTCTGTCTGCAGTGGTGATCTCCAGGTGTACCGATACGGGAGGCTGTGTTGGAAGTAGGTGCTACGAATGGCCATATTCTTGGAGGCGGCGAAATCAATTAGTCGTAGGCCGTTTTCGTTCGTCAGCCGGTGAGCGCTGAACTTTCCAATAGTCGGTCTAAACTCATCCTCTTGGCCAACCTGAGCGTTCAAATCTCCTATGATGATTTTGACGTCGTGTCTTGGGCAGCTGTCGTACTCACGTTCCAGCTGCGCGTAGAATGCGTCCTTATCATCATCATCAGTGCTTCCGGAGTGTGGGCTATGGACGTTGATTATGCTGAAGTTGAAGAACCGGCCTTTGATCCTCAACCTGCACATTCTTTCATTGATCGGCCACCACCCGATCACGCGCCTTTGCATATCGCCCATCACTATGAAAGCTGTTCCCAGCTCGTGTGTGTGTTGCCGCAGCTCTGGTAGATGGTATGATTACCTCTAAACGTTCGCACCATTGATCCCTTCCAACAAACCTCCTGCAGCGCTACGATGCCGAATCCACGGTCCTTGAGCACATCGGCGAGTATGCGTGTGCTCCCGATGAAGTTGAGAGATTTGCAGTTCCACGAACCGAGTTTCCAATCGCTAGTCCCTTTTCGTCGCAGTGGTCTTCGCCGATGGTTCCGGTCCGTACTCTCTTGTTGATTGTTCGTTGCTTATGATTTTTAAAGGCTGGCTTGCAGGGCCTGACACTGAACCCCCTAAATTTCCGGAGGACCATTCCTCCTTATTCCGGATGGACCATGATACACAGTTTCACTTAGAGTCCCTCGCTGGCACTCGGACGATGATCAGCCGCCCCTAACATGGAGAACAGACGTGATTGTGAGCCGTTTCGACATGGAGAACAGACGCTCAGTAAGATTTGCACCTCCGGAGAGGAGCAAACCACCCCTTCCCTGTCAGCATACAACCATAGGGGTTGGTTACCTGATCTTCCCTAAGGTTGCTCGTATCCCAGCCAGCACCACGAGGAGGTAGGGAGAGGAGTTGCTGGGTAAGAGGCTAAGGACCGCGAGATGGGGTCTATTTTGTTCCTGCGAAGTACCAATGGTACGCTTTACCCAGCATTTGCCGTGCCAAAAAAAAGGTATTTTGGTCATAACTTCCGATCCCATAGTCCGACCTGTCCAATTTTCAATAGGAAACAATGGGAAAGGATTTTGCGTCGAATGCAATTTGTTGCGAGCAAATCGGTTGAGAATAAGTGCCTGAAAAATGAGTGACATTTCTTACGCAATATTTTTCGTATGAATTTGTATTTTGGCCATAACTCTCGATCCCATAGTCCGATCTGGCCAATTTCAAATAGGAAACAATGGGACAGGATTCTGCGTCGAATGCAACTTGTTGCGAGCAAATCGGTTGAGGATAAGTGTCCGAAAATGAGTGACATTTTTACGCGATTTTTTCGTATGAATTTGTATTTTGGCCATAACTTTTGATCCCATAGTCCGATCTGGCCAATTTCAAATAGGAAACAATGGGACAGGATTCTGCGTCGAATGCAACTTGTTGCAAGCAAATCGGTTGAGGATAAGTGTCCGAAAAATGAGTGACATTTTTTACGCGATTTTCTGTATGAATTGGTATTTTGGACAAAATTTTCGATCCCATAGTCCGATATGGCCAATTTTCAATAGGAAACAACGGGACAGGATTCTACGTCGAATGCAACATGTTTTGAGCAAATCGGTTGAGGATAAGTGCCCGAAAAATGAGTGACATTTTTTACGCGATTTTTTCGTAGGATTTTGTGTTTTGGCCATAACTTTCGATCCCATAGTTCGATCTGGCCAATTTAAAAAAGTAGACAGTGGGACAGGATTATGCGTCGAATGCAACTTGAGGCGAGCAAATCGGTTGAGAATAAGTGCCCGAAAAATGAGTGTGATTTTTTACACGATTTTTTCGTATGATTTTGTGTTTTGGCCATAACTTTTGATCCCATAGTCCGATCTGGCCAATTTCAAATAGGAAATAATGGGACAGGATTCTGCGTCGAATGCAACTTGTTGCGAGCAAATCGGTTGAGGATAAGTGCCCGAAAAATGAGTGACATTTTTTACGCGATTTTTTCGTAGGATTTTGTATTTTGGCCATAACTTTCGATACCATAGTTCGATCTGGCCAATTTCACATAGGAAACAATGGGACAGGATTCTGCGTCGAATGCAACTTGTTGCGAGCAAATCGGTTGAGGATAAGTGTTCGAAAAATGAGTGACATTTTTTACGCGATTTTTTCGTATGAATTTGTATTTTGGCCATAACTCTCAATCCCATAGTTCGATCTGGCCAATTTCAAATAGGAAACAATGGGACAGGATTCTGCGTCGAATGCAACTTGTTGCGAGCAAATCGGTTGAGGATAAGTGCCCGAAAAATGAGTGACATTTTGTTGAGTAGTTTTGCGCACACACACACACACATACACACACATACACACACACACACACACACAGACATCACCTCAATTCGTCGAACTGAGTCGATTGGTATATAACACTATGGGTCTCCGGGCCTTCTATAAAAAGTTTGTTTTTGGAGCGATCATATAGCCTTTACCGTATACTTAGTATACGAGAAAAGCAAAAATGGGACAGGAATCTGCGTCGAATGCAACTTGTTGCGTGTAAATCGATCAAGGTTAGGTGTCCGAAATATAGGTAACATTTTTTTTGTAATTTTTCTATTAAAACCCAGATTAATCCACCTAGCGGTGATGGTGCCTTTCTCGTTCGTTCAAAAGGTTTGGAAAAATCTAAAATAACTCCAATATGTGGATTGGTCTTATTTTTCATATTTGTTTATATGCATAAAAAAATTCTCGCCAAACGCAATTTGTTGCAAACAAATCGGATTAGCATAAGAGCAAAAAATGGCATTTTATTTTGTAGTTTTAAAATTAGTATTTTCGCCATAACTTTTGACCCAATTGTACGATCCGTCCAAGTTTCTATAGGAAACAATGGGACAAGATTCTGCGTCGAATGCAATCTGTTACTAGCGACCTGAGAAGCACACATATTGCACATCTATCACAGTAACTTATATATGACCGGATTCAATCACAATATGGTTACTGCAACCAGATTTGTTGAACTTGTGTTGCTTGGGGAATAGATGAAGTCTAAGTGCTAAAAAATTGAGCTAGACTTTTTTGAACTCTTTTTCACAATAAATAGTAATTTTACCATAACTTCTAAGCCCATAGTCCGATCTGGCCAATTTTCAATAAGAAACAACGGGACAGGATTCTACGTCGAATGCAACTTGTTGTGAGCAAATCGGTTAAGGATAAGTGCCCGAAAAGTTAGTGACATTTTTTACGCGATTTTTTCGTATGAATTTGTATTTTGGCCATAACTTCGATCCCATAGTCCGATGTGGCCAATTTCAAATAGGAAACAATGGAACAGGATTCTGCGGTGAATGCATTTCTTTGCGAGCAAATCGGTTGAGGATAAGTGCCTAAAAAATGAGTGACATTTTTTCGTATGAATTTGTATTTTGGCCATAACTTTCGATCCCATAGTCCGATGTAGCCAATTTCAAATAGGAAACAATTGAACAGGATTCTGCGTCGAGTGCAACTTGTTGCGATTAAATCGGTTGAAGATAAGTGCCCGAAAAATGAGTGACATTTTTTACGCGATTTTTTCGTATGAATTTGTATTTTGGCCATAACTTTCGATCCCATAGTCCGATCTGGCCAATTTCAAATAGAAAATAATCGGACAGGATTCTGCGTCGAATACAACTTGTTGCGAGCAAATCGGTTGAAAATAAGTGCCCGAAAAATGAGTGACATTTTTTACGCGATTTTTTCGTATGAATTTGTATTTTGGCCAAAACTTTCGATCCCATAGTCCGATCTGGCCAATTTCAAATAGGAAACAATGGGACAGGATTCTGCGTCGAATGCAACTTGTTGCGAGCAAATCGGTTGAGGATAAGTGCCCGAAAAATGAGTGACATTTTTTACGCGATTTTTTCGTATGAATTTGTATTTTGGCCATAACTTTCGATCCCATAGTCCGATTTGGCCAATTTGAAATAGGAAACAATGAGACAGGATTCTACGTCGAATGCAGCTTGTTGCGAGCAAATCGGTTAAGGATAAGTGCCAAAAAAATGAGTGACATTTTTGGAGTAGTTTTGCGCACACACACACACACACACACACACACACACACACACACACACACACACACACACACACACACACACACACACACACACACACACACACACACACACACACAAGAGGTGGGAGCTCAGGACTTGTTCCTGAGCGCCAATGAAACCACCAATCAGCGTTTCTCTCAGGGAGATGACCAGGCCCTGGTACCAGTTCACTGGTTCCCAGCCAGCCCAAGCGGAATCTGCCTAGGGACGTGGCGGAGGTTTGACAGTGGGCTCTGTTGAATCTCTACAAAAAACCACATGTCTACAAGCAGCTTTGTACAAGCGACCCGTGCCGCTTCCAAAGCACTTCAGCCCCATCAACAGGAGTGCCAACCGGCACATTAGGATCGATACCAATAAGGTCCTAATTACGATATACTGGTCACGACTTACGACAACGGACAGAATCTGGATAGTGGATTGGAAACGATGACATTGGGCTGACGGTCGAGCTGTTCTACTCCCTGAGTAAGGTAGGGTGACACCGGCTTGAAATGGCGAGTACGGCCGCCTCCGTCCCGGTAAAAAACTAGCAGTCCTCCGAATACGTTCAATACTCGTCCACCAAGTTTCTTGGTGAGTACTAGGCTCGGTTGAGATTTTCCCGATTGCGCGATCGGCTCTGAACATGGCCATATAAGTGCGCTCGCATGGACCTCACTGCTTGCAAAGATAATCCATGGATCATAAGCGACTACGTACGACGGGTGGAGATAACGGTTTGGAGGGGGACCCTATAGAATGAATAATTCAACAAATCACGCAGAAGCAGATGCAGGAGCGGCAAACCCGTTCGCCAACAGTGGGTTAGTGAGATCACCGCCGTCAGTAGCAGTAGTACTACAGCAACAACAGCAGCAGAAGCAGGAGCAAAAGAAGCAGGAACAACAGCAGCTGCAGGAGTAACGGCCAGGGCAGAGCGAGTTGGACAAGCCCCACAAAAGCCGAAAATAGTGGCCGCGAAGAGATTGGTGGAGGAACTTCACAATTTCGTGGATGGGAGGAACAACGTCCATAAGGAGATTAAGGACATGGTTCACAGGATCCGTAAGGCGTTATTATCGGCAGTGAACGAATTCGATACAGCAACGCTGAGGGCCGATGTAGCGGAGCGCGCATTGGCACAAACTAAGGCACATGCTGTTGCAGTTCCGCCGGAACAGGGAGGTATCAGGACATTTCCGTTATATCCTAAGAAGCAGGGAAAGGGAAACTGCTCAGGGTGGAGAGTTCACCAGCCTCCATGACTCCCAAAGGGCAAGAACCTCACCGGGAGATGACAGGCCAGGCGGACTCAAGAGGCAGACACGGGCGGAAGCTGTCGCCGTCGAAGGGACAGACGCTACTCCACAGGGAGAAGGATGGAGTACCGTAGTAGGTCAGAAGGAGAAGAGAAAGAAAGAGCTGAAGCGAAAAGAGGCAAGGATGGAGCAGAACGGGAAAGAAAAGCCTCGTAGAAAGACGCCGAAGGAGGAAGCTGTGCTAGTAAAGGCTAACGACGCTACGACGTATGCAGCGCTTCTCAAAAAAGTTAGAGAAGATCCTGAGTTGAGGGACTTGGGCGAAAACGTGATAAGGACCAGGCGCACACAAACCGGAGAGATGCTCTTCGAGTTGAAGAAGGACCCTGCGGTTCACAGCTCGGTTATGCAGGAGCGCATTGCGAAATCATTGGGCTCAGAGGCGGAGGTCAAAGCCTTAACTCCAGAGATGGTGATTTTGTGCAGAGACCTGACGAGATCACGTCGGAAGAAGAGCTGCAGGTAGCACTACAGGCGCAGTGCAATATAGGCGAGGTACAAATGTCGATCCGGATTAGAAAGGCGTACGGAGGCACACAGACAGCGATGATTCGTCTGCCAGTAACCGCTGCTCATAAGGCACTGGAAGTAGGCAAACTGACGGTTGGATGGTCGAAATGCCCATTGAAAGCCGCCCCAGAAGCGAGCAAATCTATGGAGAGATGCTTCAAGTGTTTGGGCTTTGGACACCGAGCAGGAGCTTGTAAAGGTCCAGACAGATCTAACATGTGCTGGAAATGTGGGGAAACGGGGCATCTTGCGAGAGACTGCACGCAAAGACCGAAGTGTATGCTTTGCACTTCAGAGGACGGAAATGACCATCAGACGGGTGGCTACAAATGCCCAGCCTACAAGAGGGCGATCGCAGGCCAGCAGTAATGCAGATAATTCAGATTAATCTGAATCATTGTGAAACCGCACAACAACTGTTATGGCAGTCTACAGCAGAAACGATGTGCGATGTCGCGATAATTGCAGAGCCGTATCGAGTTCACCCTGATAACGGTAACTGGGTGACAGACAGAACGGGTTTGGCTGCGATACAAGTCATGGGCAAATTCCCTATTCAAGAAGTGGTGGAGAGTTCGTGCGAAGGCTTCGTGATTGCCAGAATTAACGGCGTCTTCATATGCAGCTGCTATGCACCTCCAAGGTGGACCGTGGATCAGTTTAGCCAGATATTGGATCTGTTGACCGATAAGCTGATCGGACGAAGGCCGGTAGTCATAGGAGGTGACTTCAATGCCTGGGCCGTGGAATGGGGCAGTCGAGTGACCAACACAAGAGGATATATCCTGCAGGAAGCTCTAGCGAAGCTAGATGTACGATTGTGTAATGAAGGCTCGGTGAGCACGTTTCGGAGGGATGGGAGGAGTCTATCATCGACATCACATTCTGCAGTCCTTCGTTGATGGCAAGTATGGACTGGAGAGTTAGCGAGGAGTACACCCACAGCGACCACCAGGCGATTCGCTACCGTATTGGCCAACGAAATCCTGGTGCAACACGAAGAAGGATATCCAGTGATCGGAGGTGGAAAACGAAAGCCTTTAACAAAGACCTATTCGTTGAAGCACTTCGACCGGACAGCAGTACTGAGATCATTGATGCGGCCGAGCTAACAAGAATGATGGTAAGGGCTTGCGACGCTACGATGCCACGAAAACTAGAACCGAGAAGTAATCGGCGTCCAGCTTACTGGTGGAACGATAGGCTCAGTACGCTACGCGCTGCTTGCCTCAAAGCTCGGAGGCGGGCACAGAGAGCAAGGACGGAACCAGAGAGAGGAACGCAAAGCGGTGTTCCGGGAAGCTAGGACCGCATTGAAACGGGCTATCCAGCTCAGCAAGTCAGACTGCTACAAGGAGCTGTGCCGAGAAGCAGACGCCAACCCCTGGGGGGACGCGTATCGGGTCGTGATGGCGAAGATCAAAGGCCCATCGACGCCAGCTGAAATGTGCCCGGACAAGTTGAAGGCAATTGTGGAGGGTCTTTTCCCGAAACATGAGCCGACCATGTGGCCGCCAACACCGTACGACGAAGAAGGAGAAGCAAACCCCTTAGATCGACAAGTGTCCAATAGTGAGCTTGCGGAAGCGACTAAACGCCTGAAAGCGAAGAAAGCCCCGGGTCCGGATGGAATACCGAACGTTGCGTTAAAAGCTGCGATCCTGGCATATCCGGACATGTTCAGGAAGGCGCTGCAAAAGTGCCTGGACGAAGGCAATTTTCCAGAAATGTGGAAGATCCAGAAGCTGGTGTTGCTGCCTAAGCCAGGAAAGTCACCCGGCAATCCGGCCGCGTACAGGCCTATATGCCTATTAGACCCGCCCCGGCAGCACCTGGAGAGAATCAACCGCAAAATGCTGACAAAATGTACAGAAGTAAAACGCAGATTGTCAAATATGCATTTCAGATTCCGTAGAGCAGTTTCGACGGTGGATGCCATTCGAACAGTGCTCGAGAGTGCTGAGAAGGCGTCCAAGCAGAAGAGACGAGGAGATCGGTACTGCGCAGTGGTCACGATAGACGTGAAGAACGCGTTCAACAGCGCCAGCTTTGAAGCCATCGCGACGGCGCTGCACAGAATGCGGGTCCCCAATTATCTGTGCAATATCCTGAAAAGTTATTTTCAGGGTAGAGTTCTGACGTACGATACGAACGAAGGACATAAATCGATGCGCGTTACAGCTGGTGTTCCCCAGGGCTCCATACTTGGTCCAACTCTTTGGAACGGGATGTACGACGGAGTGTTGACTTTGCAGCTACCCAGGAAAGTGAAAATCGTGGGTTTTGCGGACGACGTGTCACTAGCGGTGATGGGCGAGACTCTTGAAGAAGTGGAGGTGTTGGTGATGGAGACGATAGCCATGATCGAGCGCTGGATGAGCGGTGTTAAGCTGCAGATAGCTCACCACAAAACGGAGGTGCTATTAGTCAGCAACTGCAAAGCGATCCAGCGGATGGAGATCGTCGTCGGAGGCCATGCGATTACTTCGAAGCGATCACTGAAGCACTTGGGAGTGATGATCGACGATCGGCTAAATTTCAACAGCCACGTTGACTACGCCTGTGAAAAGTCGGCGAAGGCAATGAACGCAATAGCGAGGATCATGCCAAACGTAGGCGGTCCAAGAAGCAGCACGAGGCGTCTGCTAGCTAGTGTCTCGTCATCGATACTGCGATATGGGGTTCCTGCTTGGGGTAATGCACTGCAAACCAAGCGGAACCGGGAAAAGCTGAAAAGTGTGTTCCGGCTGATGGCCATTCGAGTCGCGAGCGCATATAGAACGATATCGTCAGAGGCTGTATGCGTTATTGCTGGGATGCAACCCATCTGCATCACCCTGGAGGAAGACATCGAGTGTTATCAGCGAAGAGACACCAGAAACGTAAGGAAGGAGGTGAGAATCCGATCGATGGCGAGATGGCAACAAGAGTGGGACAGTACGGAGAAAGGGAGGTGGACCCACCGGCTCATCCCAAACCTGTCGGTGTGGATGAACAGAAAGCATGGTGAAGTGAACTTTCACCTGACGCAGTTTCTGTCGGGTCACGGATGCTTCCGGAAGTACTTACATCGGTTTGGACATACTAATTCACCGTTATGTCCAGAGTGCGAGAATGTCGAAGAGACTCCAGAACACGTGGTATTCGATTGCCCAAGGTTTGCGGAAGTACGTAGAGGAATGCCTGCACTAAGGGCGGACAACATCGCAGAGCGAATGTGTCACGAAGAAGGCACGTGGAATGTGGTCAGCAGAGTCGTGACGCAAATACTGTCAGAACTGCAGCGTAGATGGAGAAGTGACCAGCGAATAAGCGTAGTTTCGGGGGGAAATCCAGTGTGAGTCCAGTGAGCAGTGTTTGGCCTCGGGTCGTCAGGGCGCCAGCGAACCGGAAGTCTTCTGCCAACCGGAATCGTTGGACCGACCTCGGCACTCGAATTGCCAACCTGCTGAAGAAAGAAGAAGGAAGTGCTTCGGGTATGTAGGGCACCGCCAGTGCGGACGTCACCCACCACCGGAACTGTCGGACCACCTCTGCAACCCGAAGACGAAGACGGCGCAATGCGCGAAAGCGTCCCCTGCGATAGCCGCCGGTAGTCAGGGGCACCATCAGTGCGGAAGTTTCCTTCACCGGAACTGGTGGACCACCCTCGACGCCGGGGAAGTCAGGAGGATTCGAGTCAGGAAGATCGGTGCATGACCGTCGAGGGATCGAGACTACGTTGCAGTGGAGCAGTGGATTAGCCAGCCAGTCGGCGAACTAGCCTAAGCTAGGGGCCGGAATTTTAGAAGAAGTGCATGAGCACAGCCCCCCAGTAGTCGCAGCATCCCGTGGTCCCGGGGGATCGAGGCAAGGAAGATAAGGGACCCGGTTTATCCGGGAGGCACATTTTTAGCAGGTCGGGAGGAGCCCATCCCTGTTCGCCTTCGAGCATAGTGTGGATGCTCGAGGTGTCTGTCGCGCAGATTTTTGATGGCCTTTAACCCTTGTAAAAAAAAAAAAAAAACACACACACACACACACACACACACAGACATCACCTCAATTCGTCGAACTGAGTCGATTGGTATATAACACTATGGGTCTCCGGGCCTTCTATAAAAAGTTTGTTTTTGGAGCGATCATATAGCCTTTACCGTATACTTAGTATACGAGAAAGGCAAAAATGGTATAATTTTCGATTTCATAGTCCGATATGGCCAATTATCAATAGGAAACAATGGGACAGGATTCTACGTCGAATGCAACTTGTTGCGAGCAAATCGGTTGAGGATAAGTGCCCGAACAATGAGTAACATTTTTACACGTTTTTTTTGTATGATTTTGTATTTTGGCCATAACTCTCGATCCCATAGTCCGATCTGGCCAATTTCAAATAGGAAACAATGGTATAGGATTC